>NC_085021.1:19045078-19070078 GCF_963692335.1 Osmerus eperlanus
TCTCTGCCTCTCTCTCTTTGCCTCTCTCTCTGCCTCTCTCTCTGCCTCTCTCTCTGCCTCTCTCTCTGCCTCTCTCTCTGCCTCTCTCTCTGCCTCTCTCTCTGCCTCTCTCTTTCTCTCCGCCCCTCCCTCTCTCCTTATTTCTCTTTCTCTCACTCCCGCCCCCCCCCCCCCCCCCCCCCTCACCCTTGTCAGTCAGACTGCTAATCACAGGCCTCCTCCCTGTCTGGTGGTTCCTATAGAGCTCCCACACAGTGCGTGTGGTCACATGTTCCACAGAGCCCAGCCGAAGATCCCCCCTGCACACAAACACCAGATCTACCAAACCACCAGCACCATCCCTCCTCCATCACATCAACACGTCCTGGTGACGTGGAGATCGGTGCATTTGTGCAGCAGCTCTCTCATCCTGCATGTGAACCCAGGGTGCCTAGCTGTCTCTATGCTTGGGCCCTCTGCTCAGAGCAGCTGATTGGCTCCTCGGTGAGGCAGTAGTTGTGTCACCCCGTCATGCTCCGGTCTGTTCTGAAGCTCTGTTGCTGTTGGCCGGGTCACAAACAGCCCTGCGAGCTGGATTCAAGGGCTGTGGTTTTCGTTTATGTCCTGACCACACACAGTTCAGTGCTCTCACACACACACACACACACCCCCGCTGCCCTTTCTTTTATAGCTACTGTGGATTTATGTTGTCGCTTTTGTTGTGGTGTACAGGCCAGCCTCACTGGTCTGGGGCGTGGCAGTAGTTACATCTCTCTCTCTCCGTCTCTCTCTCTCTCTCTCTCTCTCTCTCTCTCTCTCTCTCTCTCTCTCTCTCTCTCTCTCTCTCTCTCTCTCTCTCTCTCTCTTTCTCTCTCTCCGTCTCTCTCTCTCTCTCTCCGTCTCTCTCTCTCTCTTTCCATCTCTCCCTCTCTCCATATTTCTCCGTCTCTTTCTCTCTCCATCTCTCTCTCTCTCTTTCCATCTCTCTCGCCTAGCCCCCCTCCTTCTCCACCTCTTTCTGTTTCTTTGGCGGGTCCTCTGAAGTCTTTCATGCGCTCTCTGCAAAGGAGACCTGCGTTAGAATGCAGAGGGTGTCTCCATCTCTCTCACACACACACACACACATATTCACAAACACTCTCCGACTCTGATTTCCAGGGCCCTGAATAGATCATTATTGAAATGGTCCGATACCGTCTCACTCATTGCCCTGCCTCTCCAGAGTCGAGAGGGTGTGAGAACGAGAGACGGCAGACGACAAGAGGATGCCGTGTGATTACACTGTGTGTGTGTGTGTGTGTGTGTGGAGGAGGGGCAGGTGGAGTTTGTTCCCCCTCCCCTCTCTCCCTCTCCTTTAAACAGCTCTGTGTAATTCATCTCTCTCCCAGGGGAACGGCCCCGTGGCTGACAGGCATATTTGCATCCCTAATTCTCTAAACCCTGTCTCTCTCTCCCCCCCGTCTCTCTCTCTCTCCCCCCCCCCCCCCCATCTCCTCGATGGTCCCAACACCAGCTGGGACCATCATGGCCAAGAGGAAGGTGGGGAGAGAGACAGGAAGTCTGCAGACACACACACACAGTGGAAACACACATGCATACACACGCAGACTGCATCTAATCAATTCCACTCAGATGTTTAACAAAGCTCTCATTTAGGGTAATTAAAAACCCCAATTAAAGCTTGTTAGGTATGTGTGTGTCTGGGTGCTTTACGGGGATGGACTTCTGTGCCTTCTGTAACTGGACAGAATTGTCAGTGTGGATTCTTCATTTTTATATACCTACAACTGATCGAAACTGTGAAATATCAAAGCTAGGTTTGATATTCCCCTGGATGCTGTATTTGGAGGATAGTACAGTGTGTTTATTTCTCTGTTTGAGAGTGTGTTGGTGATGTACAATGGGATCTGAGGATGTGTCCTTTGTGTGTGTGTGTGTGTGTGTGTGTCTGACAAAAGCCTGACTCGCAATGACTTCATCATCTCTCCATTGAGCTGCCTGTCCCCAGGGCTGCTAATCAATCACCTATCTGACCACTCACTAGCCTGAGAAATCAATCCAGTTTTTGAAGTGTTGTGTGTGTGTATGTGTAGAACATTTAGGCTGCAGCTGTTGTTGAGAGTGACACCCCTTAAGGGTCACGACTCCCTCCCCCCTCTCATTAGGATGGTTTCTCCCCCCCTCTCCTCTCCACTAGCCAGCTGGACCCATCCACGGGGGGGCAGATAGGGGGGTCAGAACAGGCCAGCTTACCCTCTGCCAGCTCTGTCAGAATTCATTTAGCACCCCTCACCCCTGCTGGTGGGATGGAAGAGTTGTCAGTGGGGGTTTGGTTGCGTGTGAGGTTGTGTGGTTGTGTGTGTATGTGTGTGTGTGTGTGTGTGTGTGTGTGTGGAGAGTGGGCCTGTTGGCAAGCTGGCACTTGCTCCTCACAGCAGGACCTGAAATGGCTTGTTCTTCACTTCCTGTGTTGTCGTCCTCTGGCTCCTTATTGGCTGTGCTGTGGCGTCCATGTTTTCCTCTGGGCACAGCAGGGTCGTCAGAGCAGAATCAGCTGCTCATCTCTAATGGTTTATTGAACCTCACCCAGAGGTCACGAGGTGACCCCTCTGTAATACCCTAGTAACTTGAATAAGATGTTATACGGACACAGACACACACACACAGACACACACACACACACACACAGACACAGACACTAACACACACATTATTGGGATCTCTATTTGACACATGGGATTCACCAAATGTCAGCTCTTATTGCTCTCCCACAATATACTGCAAATTTGGGCCCAGTTAACTGTATCGTTATGTTTGGCTGACTGAGGTCTAATGTGTGTGTGTGTTGGGGGGGGGGGGGGGGGGGTTGTGTGCGAGACACAGCGTTTATGACCCTCTGCTCTCAGGTGTTGAATTAAGCCACGCTCCACCTCTCATCTCGCTGTGACATGGAGGCAATAGGAAGCCTGCTCCCATGGCCCCCATGCACTCTAAAGGTCCTCCAATGAAACACCCAGCAAGCCACCTTCACCTGTCCCCAGAGCAGCCCGCGCTGGGGTGGGACTCTGTTTATGGGGGACACCTGTATGCAGTTTCCACCAATGAGAAAGCGCTCCTTGGTTGTTGGTCGTTCAGGCTGAGGCAACAGGCCAGCGGCAAGACCGAGCGGAGATCCATTTACAGAAGGCTTTGGAAAATCTCATTGTCTTTCAGGGTTATCTCATAACCCCCCGGAGCGTGCTATAAACCGCTGTAGCCCCCAGACACACACACACAAACACAGACACACCTGCACACACACATTCGCACACACAATGGATGTCCCAGGGCATGCCTCGGTAGGTGGCCCAATCTGAGTAGATTATGCTGTGTAAAACAGGGTGAGACCAGCTCCCCCCAACTGGGACCCGGGTGGCCATGTGGTCTGGATTATACGCCTACTGGGGGCACTGGGGGGCCATGGGGGCATGCATCGGGCACATGGGCGAGCAAGATGGGAAGATGGGGACCAGAAATTGCGTGAGGGAAGAAGAGAGAGGGAGGGAGAGAGAAATGGAGAGACGGAGAGACAGAGAGAGTTATTTCTGGCTTGTTCAAGATAAAGGCAAGACTTTCAAATCACTTGATTAGTTTTCCTGTTTACCGACTCACTTAACCAGCTCTGGTTGATTGATGTGGCACATTTACACCTGGGAATCAAGAGGTAGAGGGGAAATGACTATGGACTATAAAAACATTCTCTCTCTCTCTGTTTATCTCTCTCTCTGTCTCTCTCTATCTTTATCTGTCTTACACACACACACACACACACACACACACCAACACTCACACACGTACACACAGCATTTACTGGGTAATGGAGGCAATTAGTTAGGAGAGGGACCTCTGGTCATGTAAAGAGAACGCTGTGTTTGGTGTTGCAGCTCGGCCGGTCTGATTGGACGGCAGTCTGAAGTCTGCCTGCATCATGTTTAATTCATACTCCATCTGGAAAAACACAAGTGCTGAGCTTTCACTCTCTCTCATGGCCTGTTCAGGAACCTGGCCTGTTCATTCATTTTAAACTGCACATAACAGGTTTAAGGTGCAATACTTTTGTTGTGTCTTCTCTATTCATGAATGTTGTGTGTGTGTTGGTTTTTGTACCATGATGGCACATTTCATGAATATTTACATTATGAGTCCATATCTAATAAGAATATCTCCTTCCTTCCTTTCCTCCTTCCATTCTTCCCTTGTGCCTTCCTTCCTTCCTTCCTATTGATTTGTCCTTCAGATCCCGAGTCCCAGAGGAAGCGGACTGTGCAGAACGTCCTGGACCTGAGGCAGAACCTGGAGGACACCATGACCAGCCTGAGAGGGGCACAGCTCAGCCACAGGTGGGACAGGGAGGAGGGCGGAGGAACGGGGGAGGGAGGGGGAGAGAGAGGGAGAGAGAGGGAGGGAAGGAGGGAGATAGAGAGGGGGAGAGAGAGGGGGAGAGAGAGGGAGAGAGGGAAAGAGAGAGAGACGGGAGGGAGGGAGGGAGGGGAAAAGGGGGATAGAGTGAAAAAACGGAGGGGGAGAGAGAGATGACTTCAAACACTCAAGTCACTGCCACACCATACCACAGCCGCTAGCTCACAATACTCAACTTCACCTAGTGACTTATCCTTGCTTTGCTGCTCTATTGTGCAGTGTGTTTGTGTGTGTGTGTGTGTGTGTGGTGGTGGTGGTTTAGGAGCCTAGCTGTGTCGTGGAAGAGTGCTGCTCTCTCTCTCTCCTCAGCCTCCATCTGCCCTCTCTGTTATGAAGCTAATGCTGACGAGCAGCAGGATTACTGTAAATCTGACTTCAAAGGAGGCCTGCAACACACACACACACACACACACATATACACACAGACTCTATTTCTAACACGTTCTCTTTCTTAGCATTACATACACTTCTTGTCCATGTCCACTTTTTCTCACACATACTGTAAAACTCCACTCACATCCAAATCTTGTGCTGTTGAAATGAGACACTCTACAACTCCACATGACTGAGCTCCATGTAAACAGCGTATCCACTGTAGGTCGAGACATCTCTGCTCAGTAGCTGGGTGTGTTTGAAGCTTGTAGTGTGAGTGTGGCAGTTATCTTCTCATGCATGCTGTGACCAGGCTGATAGAGGAGGGGGAGGGAGAGATCCTCCCATCCAGGACAGTGATGGGGAAACCACCTGACTCAGCACTCCCTCCACGCCTCCTCTCCAGGGTCTCTCCCGCTCTGCTCTCCTCCACCCATCTCTTCCTCTACATTCCTCTTCCCTCTTTTCCCTGCGCTTGACTGGCTCCCTCCCTCGACGCATCTCCAATTCTTTCTCACCCTCCCTCCCTCCCCCTCACTCTTTTCTTTTCCCCGCTGTGAGTGTGTGTGTGCACTTGTGTGTGTATGCGTGTAGGGAATGTCCTTGACAATTTCCTATCCACGTCTCTGCATCTTTCTCGCTCGGTTGGAGGTCTGCAGAGTTGTGTGTGTGCGTGTGTGTGTGTGTGCACATACATACCTGTGTGTTTGAGCCTGTGTGTTATACTGCATGTGTGTGTGTGTGTGTGTCCTTGATCCTGGCCCAAGAGTGAATCAGCAGATGGCTCACTGCTGGAACATTTCCCCCTGCCACTCACCTCTTCATGCTGGCTAGAACCTCGGACCTTCAGTCCTGCTCACCTGTCTGATTGACCTTCTCCCTGTTCTAGTACCTAGATCCCAACCTATTCTACTACCTAGAACCTATTCCAGTACCCACAGATCCCATCTATTCTAGTACTACTGTGTATCCTTAGCTAATGCCTGCTAGCCAGCCCGCTGTATAGCTCGCTGTCCTTGACTCTGTCTCAGTTCCGTCAGTGAGTCTTGTGTGAAGGATGTGGTCCCGGTGGCAGTCATGTGCTCCCTGTCACACGGGGGCCAACGGGTGGTACTGCTGCAGACCAGCCTGTGTCAATGAGCCTCTTTGTGTTGATCTCTGCGGCTTGGTTATGGAATGCAGTAGGGATGACACACACACACACACACACACATACATATGCCACATAGCCTGGAGCGCACGCACACAGACGCACACAGGCCCTTGTAGACGTACGGACACACAAGGCACAAGCATCCTCACAAAGAATATGAATATTGCTGATATGGTAATGCACGTCAGGCCCTGAGCATGTACTGTGAGAAATATCTGTAATGTGATGCAAATGCGCGTATGCGCTCACACACACACACACGCGCAGGCACACCCACACACACACGTGCACACACACACACACACCATTCATAGGAGCATCTCAGAGTGTCAGTGTTTTGCAGGCTTACTTCGAGCTTTTCGAATGGTATAGCATCGCAGAGAGACAGAAACAACACACACACGCACACACACACCTGGAAACGACTTAATCCCAAAGCCCCTAAAAGTGAGCTCTAAGCGCTAGGATATGACTCTATCACGACAACGTCCTGGGGAATAAGGAGGATGCAGAGAGAGGACAGGAAAGGAGAGAAGAAGAAAGGACTGGAAGGAGGGGCGGGGGAGACCTCATCCTCTGGGCATAGCTGAACTGAGAATGGACAGGATATGACACAACAGTGGTACTTCCTGTCACCACGAACAGCGGGTCTCTTGATATTTGACGAGGAAGGTGCTGGTCTATCCTGTGGTTGTTTATCAAGGTGTGGACGTCTGTGGAGTTCAGTGTATAAATATACTCTTTTCCTTTGCTTTAGTTGCCTTGACGGGGGCGTGTGCTACGACAGCGACGAAGCCGCCGCCTTCTCCATCTCCAGCCTATCGAATCGCTCCTCTCCGTTGTCCTGGCGCCAGGGCCAGGCCAGCCCCCGACTACAAGCTGGCGATGCCCCCTCCACAGGTCACACCCAGTCGCACGGCCCCATTCGTCTAAGCCACACCTCCCGCATCCAGCTCATCGAGGGATTGGACGTCACCGACCCCGCCCATCTGAAGAAGGGGGGTTACCTTAGCGACAGCGACCTAGGCGGCAAAAGTCCAACGGAGGATGAAGATGATGATGATGATGATGATGACGACTTGGTTAATGGGTAAGGCCTCTTTTCTCTATCTACAAACAAATCTGTATCCGGGGGTTCAGATGGCTGAGCAGTTAGGGAGTTGGTTAGGGAGTCGGTTAAGGAGTCGGTTAGGGAGTCGGTTAGGGAGTTGGGCTATTAATCAGTAGGATGTTGGTTCGATTCCCGGCCGTGCAAAATGACGTTGTGTCCTTGGGCAAGGCACTTCACCCTACTTGCCTCGGGGAGAATATCCCTGTACTTACTGTAAGTCGCTCTGGATAAGAGCGTCTGCTAAATGCCAAAATGTAAATGTACTGTGTCCGGGATGTTCCTCATAGCTCATAGCGTAGTAAACTGGTACGTGGCATGGATCAGTCACTTCACTTCCTCACTGTGTACAGTACATGAACCTGGATAGAATAGACATAAAAAGAAGAGACGTTAGAATAGAACAGCATCACGAATGCTCAGCTGGTTTCTCGGGTAACAGAAGAGCTATAGAACTGAGTCCACCTGTTAATTTACGGCACCGTCTCCACCTGTCCTCGCCCACGATCAGAGAGCTCAACTTGTTTTAGGAGAAGGCACCTGGGAGCACTTATCCTGGGTGTTGTAACCAAGCCCGTGATTAGTGGTTTTCCAGCTCAACTGAAGTCTTGGTCGAATCTTCTGCTCTGAATTAGAGAGGGCCCCCTCGAAGAGCTGGCTCTGCTGTTGGCAGATGTAGGCCCCCTGGCGCAGCAAAGCTCTGCCATAGTGAGGCGTGGGCCCTCTGGCAGAGCAAGGTAATTATGTCACTGTCAGTGGGCCCCCTTGCAGAGCATGGTTGTGTCATACTCAGCTGTGGGCCCCCTGGCGGAGCTGGCTGTGTGTGAGTGGACCTCCTCGTGGAGCTGGTGGTGTTAGTCACTCTGACCCCTTTGGCAGAGATGAACAGCAGATGTCTGTGGTAAATCCGTCGGTTTTATCTTTGACTTGGTCTGACCTGGTTCAATTAGATTCATCCTGTTTGAGGTATCTGTAGAATGTGTTCCATAGAAGCGTGACGGCCCTACGCAAGATATGTTGGAGCTGAGCGAATTCTCCGAATTGAGTCAGGCAAGTGCGCGTGCTCATCTTGTGGGCATGTGTGTTTGTGTGTGTTAGTTTCAGTACGTGTGTGTGTGCGCAGCAGGTAAGGTGTGGCTGATTTGCCGCAGGTAATCTTGAGGACATTTATAACAACGCATCCCCCTCCTCTCACACTCACAAACGCTACAAACACCTTTACCCAGAAGCCTCCGCAGAACAGACCTGCTGGTTCCCGGTTGCCATAGCGACCCTCTTCCTGAGGCTCACCGGGGTAACAAGATGTTGGTTGCTGTGTCCGTTCTGACCTTGAGTTGCACAACAGCGCATTATAGATTGGAATATAATGATCCACATTGTGTGTGCGCGCGTGTGTACGTGTGTGTACGTGTGTGTGTGCGTGTGTACATCTGGATAATGAGACGATGACCCAAATAGCCTGTTTGTGTATTTGTACGGGCTCGTGGTGGACAATTGAATCAAGTGCCTTAATCACAGGTGCAGAAAACAAGCTCATGACCCAAATACTGTGTGTGTATGCATGTGCTTGTGTGTGTGTGTGTGTGTGTGTAGAAGCAGAGAAAGAGCAGGGTGTGACAGCTAAACCTGCCCAGCAGGCAAACAGCTGTGGTGCTGTGTGTGTGTGTGTGTGTTGTGTGAGGACCTGGCCGAGCAGGAACCCTGCCCTGCGGGATGTCATCTCAGAGAGGGCGTGTCCCCCGGCCTGTCACATGTCTGGATGAGGTCAGAGGATGAGGTCAGAGGATGAGGTCAGAGGCTCTCGTCCTCCGTGTGGGGTGTCTCTGTGGGGGGAGTTCCCCCGGCCGTCTGCACACGCTCAGTCTCCCACACGCCCTCTTCGGATCCTCACACACACTCGGACGCACCGCGCTCTCCCGCCCTGGGTCACATACAACACGCGTGTTCATGAAGAACTACCCAGGGCCCTGGTTCTGAATGTGTGTGTGTGTGTGTGTGTAAACAGATAACAGCCCTTGCCATCTACACCACTAGAGGGCAGGCTGGATCAGTGGACAGTCCTTGACATTGCGTGTGTGTATTCACGCGTATGTGCCCTGGCGTGTATTGAAGGGGAGAGGCATGTTATTCCATGACACTCACTTCCTCCTCCCAAGCCGTCTTCTCTGTTTAGCTCCACACCAGGGAGACTCACCCAGCTCATCATTTATTACACACACTCCATACATTACACACACACACACACACACACACACACACTGCCATGTAGAGGTCAAACTACACACATCTTTATACCCTCATGTATAATACATCAGGATTCTCTCACATGCATTATATATCACACACTCTCTCTCTCTCTCTCTCTTTCTATCCCTCTCTCTCTTTGTTTGGGTTATGAATTTGCCCATCTCTTTGTTCTGGGCAGGGCTTAGGAAACTGGTTCTTTTAACACTAGTTGAGTTTGCGTTTGAGGAAAAGATTATCAAGCATTTTCGGGTTCTTTAAAAATGGCCTTTGACAATAGTATGAATCAGCTTTTGGGGAAAGGTTGAGTGAAGTAATGACTATGCTCTGACTCTATCCCCCTATATCCCCCCCCCCCACACACACACGCTCACACACACACACACACACTCTCTCTCACACACACACACACTCCCCTGCCTCCTGCAGGCTCTCAGTTACACACGCGTCATTCTCACTGGAAAACACCAGGGGCCTGCCGAGAAGGGCCCCCACCTGTGTGTGTGTGTGTCAGTGGGGTCACCATCAGGTCAGAAAGTCTATAGAGTGGATGTGATACAATCTCACTAGCAGGAGGAGGACTAGAGATAATCTAAACACCAATAGTCACTTTCTGCACACACACACACACACGTACACACACACACGCAGGATCACAGACACACATAGATGTCTAACATCGATTGAGACTCGAGCATTGATAATGTGCACTCAAAGACACACACACCGCGCACGTGTGTCTGATTGGCCGCGCGTGTGGCTTGTTTTCTGCCCCGCCGAGTGCAGACGCTTTCGTTTACGGATGGCGGAGTCCATTCCTCGGCAACGACCGGTTAGTAACAACGCTGTTTCCATAGTTACTCTCCGAGACGTGCCGGTTCACTGCACAGCCGTCTGAATTATGAAAAAACCTCGGTTCAGTGTAGGACACAGACACACACACACACACACACACACACACACACACAGGCCTGGTGTTTTGCATGCTTTCGAGGGCGCTGGTTGGACTGTGATGTTTGGGGAAGGCTCTTTGTTCACTGTGTCAGTGAGGGAGGTAAGCTGCTGAGTGTGTTGTGTTGAGTGTTTGGGGGAACTGAAAGGCAGTGAGTCAACATTACACTGTTATCTGCATGTTCGCTTCAAACGTTTGACATTGCTTTTGTTAAGAAGTAGCAGACCACCTCTGTCTGAGCGTTTTTCGACCGCTATTCGACTGCTGAGGGTGGAGCTGCGATTAGCCGTTACACACTGAACACACTCTCCTCAGTGCTAACCCCTCACCTTCTGCCCACACACACACTCCCTTCATCCAGATAAGACTTCTTGTTGACCTCTGTGCCCTTTGACCTCTGTGTGAGTGTGTTTGCTTTTATGGGAGAGAGAGAGGGAGAAGGAGAGAGAGAAGGAGAGAGAGAAGGAGAGAGAGGAGGAGAGATTGTGTGAGAGAGAGAGAGAGAGAGAGAGAGAGAGAGAGAGAGAGAGAGAGAGAGAGAGAGAGAGAGAGAGAGAGGGGAGGGGAGTGAGAGAGAGTGAGCGATGGGAGAAGAGAGAGAAGGAGAGAAAAAGAGAGAGAGAAGGAGAGAGAGAGAGAGAGAGAGAGAGAGAGAGAGAGAGAGAGAGAGAGAGAGAGAGAGAGAGAGAGAGAGAGAGAGAGAGAGAGAGAGAGAGAGAGAGAGAGAGAGAGAGAGAGAAAAAGAGATAGAGAGAGACTGCTTGGCCAACCTTGCATACTAGAGATCCCCTAAGCTCAGTTCTTAGCTCTTTGTCCTCCCCTGCTGTTCAAAACAGAGTAGTGCTCTCTTTCTCCTGTGGTGTGTGTGTGTGTGTGGGTGTGTGTGTGTGTGTGTGTGTGTGTGTGAGGTAGCATCCCTCAGCCAGCCATCAGAATCATCCTGAGCCCAGTATATAGAGATGTTCACATCAGGCTAGGTCCTCTCTGTGGAACAGCAGATCTGTCCAGACTGAGGACCTAGCGAGGACTGTCAAACCTGGCTCAGAGGAGTCGTGTGTGGGTGTGTGTGTGTGTGACCGCCCACATCTGGAACTGCTTTCCTGTCATAGGGGGGGTTCCCGCTGGTGTGTGAAGGAACACGAGCCCCTCGCTGGGTGTGACGCCCAGGGCTTCCCTGCTCCCAGCTCTCCAGCCCCATGACTCACAGGAGTACAGTTCCAGGACCACTCCCATAACACATCACCCTCACCTCTCCCTGAAGACAGCTCCGCGCTTCTCTGCTCAGAGGCCAGAGAACAGCGGGAAGGAAAGAGGAGATATGGAGGGTGGTGGTAGGGCTGGTAGTTAAGCAGATAGTGTGCAGAGCCTGTCTCATAAGAATGCTGTCATTCACACAGACACATCCCACATACACTCACATTTAGTCGACAGCAAGGGAACTACAGTGCCACGCATTGGTGGTGTCAAGTTGTCTCGACCGTCGATGTGTGTGGACAGTTTATTTGTTTCTCTATTGGGAATCAAATCCCCAGAGCCTGTTGACAAGTTTGGCGGAACCAAACGCTTATTGTCATTAGCAACTCTAATCCTGTCTGGGTGGGTTGTTTTCCATTTTTGTAATATCCTCAAAACTCAAGTCATGGCACAGATTAGTTCCCATGTCGCTACTGTCACCATAACAGATGGCAAGTGTGTGTGCAGGACTGTCCCTCATTGTGTGTGTGTAGCATACTGTATGTGGGTGGGTGGCTCCGTGTCTGTCCATGATGCTGGTGAGTCAGGTTGGAAGTATGAGGGTGTGTATTGTTCCTGTCAGTTACTACCTGCTCTTTCTGCACGGTGCTCTGCTGGCTAGGCCTGCTCAGTGCAGCGTGTAATCAATTGCTTTTCCTGTCATTAGAGAGAGTTGATGGAGCGAAGGAGAGGCTTGTTCCTTTGTTCTGGTGTGTGTGTGCGTGTGTGTGTGTGCGTGTGTGTGCGCGCGCAAGAGAGGACACCCGCAGGACACACATACCTGCCACACACACATTTAGCTACTCAGATGTCCCACAGGAAACAGTCACACTCCCAGTATGACTTCTTCTGTTTTCTGTCTTGTTCGACTAATCCGAATGGTTCTTAATGAACAGACAGAGAGCTGAGTGCAGGGGTTCCAGGGTAGCAGTTTAACTCAGCACCGTGGGAGGTGTGGCAGAAGCACATCCACCCAAGACCATTTCTTGTTACAGTACAGAACAAAAGATATCTGTGTTCTATGCTAAACCATGGTGAAGTACAGTAACTGAAACGTAACCAAACAGGTTGATCACGTGCACACACCCAAACCGACACAGGACACAATCTCACACCCCTCCCTGCATTTACATTAGTCTACACAGATAAACCCACAGGACAGTAAAGCTCCATTGTTTGTTTTCGGGTTTGTCTTGTTTTGTAGATGGTAGGGGTTCAAGCCTAAACTGCCCCCCGCCCCCCCCCCCCCCCACACACACACACATATGGCATCATTAATAACCTATTTAATACCATTATTAACCCACATACGACACTAGCGTAAACAGGAAACTCAAAGGCCACAGACAGATAGCACAATCCAAACACACTGTACGTGCAGCAGCACAGAGCAGGGGCTTCCCATGGAGAGCACAGACGGTTGTTGCAGCAACACCTCTCCGGTTCAGAGCTACAGGGGAGGTTTGGCTGCAGCGGACGTTGGGAAACAGCAGACTGATGTTGAGCAACAAACAAATGTTCTGAAACAGAGCCTGGGAACAGCAAAATCAGCCCTAGCTGGCAGATTACATACTGTGGGGGGGGGGGAGAGAGAGAGATAGAGAAGAGAGAGAGAGAGAGAGAGAGAGAGAGAGAGAGAGAGAGAGAGAGAGAGAAAGAGAGAGAGAGGGAGAGGGGGAGGGAGGCAAGGAGAGAGGGAGGGAGGGGAGAGAGAGAGAGAGAGAGAGAGAGAGAGAGAGAGAGAGAGAGAGAGAGAGAGAGAGAGAGAGAGAGAGAGAGAGAGAGAGAGAGAGAGAGAGAGAGAGAGAGAGAGGGAATGAAAAATGACCCCCCAACTCCACACACACGCCAACTAGAGACAGCTCTCCTGTTCCCTACAGCATTTTGTGACTGTCTAATTCTGAGGACACTCCTAAAGACTTTCTGTGTTCCCAGACATCCTGTCCACGCCAAGCCATCGTCAAGGCTACTGTTGCCTAGACGCCCCCCTGGCGAGAGTGAGTAAATCTCTATAGAGAGACGCAGGGGTATAATCCACGCTAATCCCTGCCTTCCTCATATGCTGCTGGGGAGTGTGTGCGTGTGTGTGTGTATGTGTGTGTGTGTACGTGTGTGTGTGTGTGTACGTGTGTGTGTGTGTGTGCGTGTGCGTGTGTGTGTGTGTGTGTGTGTGTGTGTGTACGTGTGTACGTGTGTGTGTGCGTGTGTGAACCGTGTGTATGGGACCCCCACGTAGTTCTGAGGGATGAGTTACCATGTCAACAGCATGACAGTGCTGAGAAAATAAAGGGAGTGTGTGTGTGACCACTACTTTCCCTTTCCCAGAGGTCACCATGTCATGGCTTTTGCCCAATGGCCAATTTCACCTCATTTCCTCAGTGGCTAGCAGTGGACTGATCCACCACTTCCTAAAACGCTCGGTTTACCGAGAAGAACGTTTTCTTCCACGATGAAGTGAGCTCACCATTTATACCTCCACAGGAGATGAATACATCACCTCACAAGCCTGTTATTTCTGGAGTAACTGACACGAAGCACTTAACTTTAGTGACCAGCAATATCTGTGTTCTGTTTGACCACATTCCACATCTTTGGCTTTTTCCTCTCCTCTCCTTTCTTGTCCTCCCCCTTTCCTTGATCCGTCCATCCATCTGTCCATCCATCAAGCAGACACCCTGGGAGGCCCTGCTGGGGGTCTGTGTGTCAGAAGAGAGGGCAGGTCAACAGTGTGTGTCTGAGGGAGGAGAGTGTGTCCATGCGTGCACAAGTGATATTTTGTGTGGGTGTGTGTACGTGAGTGTGATTGGCTACTTTCCTTGTCATTAGAGATAGGGTGGGCGAGGAGGGGGGGAGGGGTCGGGAAACGATCAGGTACATTCCGGAGGAGTTTGGTTCCCACGCTGACCGGCCTATCTGTTCCCACCTTGCAGGACCCTCTCGGGCCACAATGTCCAGTCGGCCTTTAATTCCTACTCTACTCCCCTTCAGGGGGTGAATTAATCTGCACGGTCTAAGGCAAGCTTTGAAGGCCTCAGGGGATTGTTGGAGGGAAGGCACACACTCGGGGACACACACACACACTCAGATTAACTCACACACACTGGTGGGGGGGGGGGGGGGGGCGGGGGGTGGAAGTTAAACAGTAGCGTGAAGGGGTCTTGAAATGCGCATGAGAATGAAGTAACTCCTCCCAATGACCCCCCACAGACCCATTCACTGAACCTGTTCAGGAGTCATGCACCCTTCTCCTTCCTCTCTCACCCTGCTTCCGTTCCTCTCTCACCCATTCCTTCTCTCTCTTTATCACCCTGTTCTCTTGCGGGGTCTCCCTATCTCACGGCCTCCCCTCACCCCTGACCTCTCCTGTTTCTCACCCTACACCTTTTCTCTGTCCCTTTTCTACTCCCCCCATCCTCCGACCCACACTCCCTCTCCTCTCCACCTCTGTCAAGAGCTTTTCATTCAGTCCAAATATCCCAAACCTTGGTCTGCTTAAGGAACACACTGACACCAACAGTTGTTAAAGTGTGTGTGAGGGGTGGGGGGGGGCTTGTTTGGTTCAGTGTGTAAAAGCAAATCTGGCATAATGAGGGGTCATCTTTACTGCAGCATTGCAGGATCGCTGTTTAAAACGGATCTACAGATGCCAGTATTAGTATGAAGTCTCTTGAGTTAGAGGTCACTTTGAAGTACAATGGGTTGCCTTTTTCTGTCTGAAGTGACTTCATGGGTTTCATGCTCGGTTAAGGAGAGACAGAGGGCAGATTCATGGACGAGAAAGCAAGCCTAATTGGGTCTATCTTTATGTCTTAGACCTTCTAAGGTTCCTGAACTTTCTTCTCAAGGTCCTGGTGCACCATTTACTGTTCACCGCAAGACCATCATTCCAGGCCCCGGAACACACACATGCACATTCACTGCACAAATAGGAGAGAGAGACTAAACACACACACACACACACACACACAGATATAAACACACACACACTTTGTGCTGTTGTAGGTGGTACAACATCGATCCATCTTTCGGTACTGTGTAGAATTTATAATCTAATGTTGGATTCCTCCTTGGGGCTGATGGCAGGAGGCCAGAATAACTCTGCAAGAAAGTGTGTGTGTGTGGGGTGTGTGTGTGGGGTGTGTGTGGTGGTGCTGGGGGGTTGTCTACATGTGTGCATGGGTATGCATGTACATGGCTATGAGTGGGGACTTGTCTGTGCATGTGTGTGTTTGTGCTTGTGTCTTTCTGTGTGGGTGTGTGTGTGTATGTCCACACCAGTATGTAAAGAATGCCTGTCTGTTGAGATACTTATAGCATTTGTGGTCTCGGAACCCAGGATACAGGATCTGAACTCAGGATCTGATCTAGAGGAGTCGATCAGATGGATTTGCAGTTTCAGTAAATGGAAAAAATGCCCGATCGGCAAGTATTGTTTTTCTTTAAATAAATATATCTATTTAGGGATATGACTTCTTGATGATAGACCTTTCAGTATAGTGAGTCTTCTAGACTAGATAATAGACTTTTCCAGTGGATATGTGTGTGAGTGTGTGAATAGGTCTGTGGAGAGCCAGTCAGTTGTGCAGTAGCTGTGTGGATGTTTGTCTCTATCTCTGGGTGGTGTTGATGGGAGGGGGGTGTAGGGCACTTCATCACTGGGGTGTGAAAGCTATCTAAGATCTGCTTGGTCAGGAGAAGAAGGGATTCCTAAGTGAAAGAGGGAGTTTGATAGAGGGGGGAGTAGCGTGCTTTCTGGGGGGTGCAAAGGGGTATTCCAGGTCTGGTGTGTGTGTCTGTGTTTGTTCCGCTGTGTGTGTTTCACAGCTGATAAGAGGAATGATAGTTCCCAGGTCTCTCTCTCTTCCCTCTTTCATCTGCGGGCCGGTGGAGGAGAGGAGTGACAGGTTCCCAGGGTCATCAGTCTGACCCTGCCTGTACACTGTCATTACTGCATGACATCACCACCTTCTCACACCGTGCGGCCGGCCGGACACACACCGAGACGCGCTGGCCTCGCACACACAATGTGGCAAAGGAACGGATCCGAACAGGCAAGTCAGTGGGAGAAACGTAAAGAAAGAGAGGGGGGAGAGAAACTGAGAAAGAGACACAGACAGACAGAAACACACAAAGACAGAGACACAGACAGAAACACACAAAGACAGAGATATAGGGAGGAAGACACAAAGAGAGACAGAGAATTAAAAGCCTCGGATAAGTGATGACTAAACAGAGAGGATTGGATAGAGAGAGGGGGAGAGAGACATGCCTGGACATGAGTCAGTGGCCAAAGAGGTGTATGGGAGAACGAGAGAAGGAGGTGGTGCCTCTTCTGTATAGGCCTACTTCAGATTAGAGAGAGGCGCGAGGAGACATGAATTACACTGATGTCAGACACGGTGAATGAGGGTGTGTGTGTGTTTGTGTGTGTGTACGCGTCTCCCCCTGTTAGCGGTGCTAGGCAACGCTGGTGGCAACAGCTCCACACACCTGCAGTTCAGCCTGCCAACTTGCCAATCAGTACTCAGCCCTCCCTAAATACACACAGGGCAATGTCTGCACATACACACACACACACTCCTCTCTGTGTCCACCTGGTCCTGCATGGTACGGGTGAGCAGTAGAAAGAAGAATCCTCTCTTTGTACCCTCTGTGCTTAGGAAGTGTGTGTTAATGATCTCCTTCTCCGTCCCTCTCTCTCTCTCACTCCCTCTTTCTCTCACTCTCTCTAACTCACTCTCTTACACACACTCACACACACACTGCACAACAAGGACTCTGCTCAACACAGTCTCTTTAGTACCACTCGCCTCTGTACTAAAGAGACTGTGTTAATGATCTCTCTCAGCCTCTCTTCATTCATTTATTGAGTAGACAGACAGACCGCGCTATTCACTTGGGTGCACTCAGTGTAGAGTGTTTAACCCTGCAGGATGCTGCTGGGGGGCGGGGGCGGGGGTGTTGGTGTTACAAAAAATAAACCATACTGTACCTCATCATTTCTTCTTTCAGTCTGCATTCTCTTCTCTGTAACACAAACTGTAGGTCCTACATATTAAATTATTGTGAGCTTCAGCGCCCGCGATGATTGATTTGTAGTTCTGAGAGCTGTTTGAATTAGCAACCCACTTGCCTCCCCAGTGGCGGTAAATTTAATTGCTCATGAGCACATTTGGCACATTGCTAATCAGATAAAGGGACACAAAACTAGTTATATCATACATAGTTCATTCGCATTCTGAAGGGAAAAATCGAACTGGACCTAGCCTATATTTGTTTGAGATATTTGTAGATTTTGAATGGGAAGGTGTAGCGCGACCAGTGGTCATTTTGTTTGGTATTCTGGAGATTTAAGATCGTGAAAAGGTTCTTTGACATCTCCCTTTGAGAATGTGATGACTGTGTGGTTATTCTGTGGGTCGCGTGAAAGCCTCTGAGCGCTTTGGAAAGAATCACAGCTGGTTGCGATCAGAGAATGAAGGGAGAGAGAAGGAGGAGGAATTTGGGGGTGTTGCCTGTCATTCCCCCGGTCCCCCACCCTCCCTCTCTCTCTCTCTCTTCCTCCATGTGAGTCGGGGAAGAGTGAAGCGCCACTGCGGGAGTGTGTCAGTAGCGCAGACTCATACAGGCGGTTACCGTTAACAGAACCCGGTGGATTTCTTTTGCTTATACCGTACCGTAGTATGCCAAACGGGAACAAAGCCGCGTAAAGGATGAGCGGGCGCGTGCTTAACGGGAAAATGCTGCAGCTACCGGCGCAGCGTGCAGGGAGGACAATGCACTTTCTGTCAAGGTAAAGGATGAGAGCCGTGGACGTGTAATTTCCCATCATGTACAATGCTGCTCGTTTCCGGCTTAAGGGTCGACAATTCGTTGCTGAAATGTGGTTGGTACTGAAGTCAAGTTGACCGTTTCTTTTTCCTTTATGTTAACTATGGCAGGCTGTTTACCCGTTGTTCAGAGAAAAACAAAACAAATTGAGATTGAGGAGTTGAAAGGTGACTGATATTGCACTGTAGGCTGCGGTGCGTAAAAGGGAGGGAAGGAAGCGGTTCAGTGATCAACGTAGACTTTACCTAAAGCAGCAGACTTCTTATGACAGAAATATCATAAATACATACATGCATTATGAGAGAAGATTTTCAAAGCTCTCTTCTACTTTTATAAAGGGTACTTTAAATGTGCGCTTTGTGTCGGACGAATGTTCCGTCGACTCCAATGCAAATGATTAACATATAGCTTAGTTGTCTGGGCATTTGAATGAGATCTTTTTTCCTCGCAATTCGCGTTAGTAAGAGGATGTCTATTCATTGAATGGAAGTGTCGCTATAACGTCGGGTGATTGTTGTATAGGCAATCGACCAGTGATTGGTGAGGGCATAGATGAATTGTGTTTGTGTGTGCGCACAAGGGTTTGTGCGTGTGTGTGTATTCTTTAAATAGGCCTAGGCTATACTGGCTTTTGTAAGAGTGTTAAGTTGGGAGCTCATTGTTATGTGAGAGCGAGATGACAACTGCTTGGCGATTCTCAGAGCAGCTATGTGGGTGTGTATACTTGCATTGATCCGATGCGGGACCGGAGACTGCATTCTCTGTGTGTGTGACCTACATTTTCACGCCTCTCCACCGACGCCTTCTCCTGGTATCTCCTGTGATTGGGTAAAAGCAGCAAGCCCCTGTGCCAAGTGTGTGCCCACCTATGGGTAAGCCATGTGAGAATTATCTAATCAGAGTCTAATGTTGGCGAATAGGCGGATAAAAAGGAAAATGTGCCCCCACATGCATTTTTTTAATATACTCCCTATCATCTCTCTTTTTGTCGAGAAAGATGCTCTTTCTCCATCTGTCGTACACACACACACACACCGCATGCATACACACACGCACACATAATGGGGTCGAGTTAACATAAACGAAGACCTCTTTCAAGGAGACCAGCTAAGAAAGGGACACACAAGTTCCACTGCTAACAGTATTGATTGGGACTGTGACAGGGCAGGGGGAGGTTGTTTTTGCTCTTTTTGGGGAACTGACCTCTGACCCCCATCGACCCTTTATGTAAACCCATTAGAGCAGAGTGGTCTGATCGAGCCATTAGACCCTCTGCCCCCCCCCCCCCCCTCCTGTGCAACCAACACACACGGTCGCACATACATCTCTCCATCAAGCTTCTCACTAGTACATTTAGTCATTTAGCAGACGCTCTTATCCAGAGCGACTTACAGTACAGGGACATTCCCCCGAGGCAAGTAGGGTGAAGTGCCTTGCCCAAGGACACAAGTAGTATCAGGATCATCCCTGCTCTTGAAGGTACTGCACACACACATACACACACGTACAGACTGTCTGAACGGTCAGTGATCTCAGACTAGCCTCCCACCAGGCCAGTCAGGGTGTGTGTTTATCTGTGTGTTTTAGTTGGACTGTTGTGCTTACATAGCCTGGCTGTCAAAAGACTGATACTCAGCCAAACACACAGACCAGATGACCAGACACACACACACACACACACACACACACACACACACAATGTACAGTCTTAATGGCTGTAACATAGTTGAAAGTCAATATAGCCAAATATCGTCATCAGACTTATCACACAAATGTGTGTTTAGCCTAAACAGAAATCATGCATCATTAGGAGATGTAGTAAGCAGTCACAGCCAATGCACTGACACATCCATTAGCTCACTATAGAGTCATCATGAACCCACTCCAAGAATCACTCTCTCTCCAATGAACTGTCACTGTTGTGTGTGTGTGTGTGTGTGTGTGTGTGTTTTTCTCTGAACACTGCATTAACAACCCAACTTGCTCAACCTTCCCATACCTGTATATCCTAATCAACTAATTCTCTGAAAAACCTGTTTATTTACTGACAGTTTACCTGTCTGCTCTGACATTCATGTCACGCCCAAGCCCTTGTCCTACTCTGAAGACAACTTTATTCATAAACCTTTCATTTATTTTGTGAAATATCTTGACTTCACTGAAACTATGACAAGTTATTGTATTTGCACAAGTTCCCACCACCCAGTAACATACATTTACTTGCAGTGGAGTATTTGTAACTAAAGACACCAAAGGCATGGGGTTTTACAGTTTCCTGTTGGTGGCAGGTTTGTTAGTGGTCCTGCAGTCTCATTTAGGCTTACGCTGCTTTTACTAGTTAACCCTTAACCTAACTATGGACTTATTTAATGAGGCTTGTACTGGTATCAGGAGTCTCTGGTATCAGGAGTTAAAACAGAGTCACACAAAGGCATGTGCTCACACCCATAATATGTGGACAAAGGGCCTGTGTTGACATGGGCGAGGGCTGGTCATGTCCCCTTGTTTTGCAAACATGAACACTGATGACTCAGCCACCGAAAGGCTCTATCAAGAGCCATAACAAGTTTTTTTCTTTTTTTTCTGGGGGGGATTAATACATATCCTCACCTTGAAACCGCCTCAGATGGGGCCTCTGTGATGCTGAGTTGAACTTGTGTGTTTTGATGGACATGTACACTGTGGTCGTTTCATGATCAGCTGCTCTCCTCAAGGTCATGTTGCAAACCTGGAAGTGAAGCAACAGATGCTTGTAACCTGTGTTTTATGCCACACGCAAACACACACACACACACATACACACATTTTATCACATAGGAGTCTGTGTTCACAAACAGGGCTCATATTTTCATGAGGTGGTACTCCCTGTGGTTTAGTGTGGTTCTCTGTTTCATCAAAGCCAGTGTGTGGACCCGTACCCAGACACACAGCACCATAGCAGGGTGCTGGAGGAGGGCCAGGACTTGCAGAGAGATCCACCCTAGCCTCTGAAGAGACAGAGTAACTTAGTAAGAAATCAAAGTGCCAAGTAGATGTTTCACAGTCCTTCTGTCAGCGCACAGAGTTTTTACAGTGGAATGGGTCCCTTTGGAGAGAAAATCGATCCTTTTTTGTTTGTTTGTTGGAGGTGTCGCTGGTGGTAGAGGGATTATTTTTGACTGTGTGTCTATGTTTGTTTGTGTCCATCTGTCTGTATAGGAGCTGGATTGTGTAATGTGAAGAGTGTGTTTTGATTGGCATTGTGGAATGTTGTTGGTTAGGCCTTGATTGTGTGTGTGTGCGTGTGTGTGTGTGTGTGTGTGTGTGTGTGTGTGTGTGTGTGTGTGTGTGTGTGTGTGAGAGAGAGAGCGTGTTGGTGTATGAGCGACAGTAAGGGAAACATATCTACTGTCCTGGACAAAATGCAGCCAATCTGTCCATCACTGTGTAATGTGTTTTGCACGCACACATACACACATTGGGTGCACCACTACTGCATTAAAATTAAAAGGTGTGTGTGTGTGTTTTAATGTGTGTCTGCTTTATATCAGCCAGGAGAAGTGAAAGACTATCCCAGCTCCAGTCAATGGTCCTTTCATTCTTTTTGTTCAGGCGGTGTTTGGACAACCTTTGGCAGGTGGTTGGTGGTGTTCTACAGCCATCTATAGTCTCTTTGTACCACTTGATTTACTTGAACTGGAGTTTTCAATCACATTTGATACTCATTTAGGTGGACACTTTGGACCTTGGAGCTATTTTTCCCTCCCTCCCTCCCTCCCTCCCTCCCTCCGTAGTGGTCCAGTAGTAGGACGTGGTGTACTGCAGGCTCTTGTCTTGGCTTTGTCAGCCCACCAGACTCTTTCCTCGGAGGTTCCATTAGTGATGCTGCGATGCCTCCTAGCCCTAGCAGCCCACCAGCACACGCACACACACACACACGCCATGATAGCATTGATCATCAAAAGTCTGGAAACAGTGTTTTTTCCTGTCACAGACTGGCATCCATACTAGATCAAGCCCAATATGTCGCTGTTCCTCAAGTGGCTTATGTAGATAGTAAATCTGTTGTCTGTTTTTCTGCATGGGACATCTGTTAACTATATTATAACACTACCTCTTCATGTCCACAACTCTTACATCACCCAGGCACATATCTCCCCATCTGCTCTGTGTGTGTGTGTGTGTGTGTGTGTGTTCACAGGACACAGCTGTGTAGACATTGATAGTGTGATCCTGTTGCCGTACACACAGAAAGCTACAGTAACACACACCAGTATTTGCCATCGTCTGGGGGCTCTTTGGGTCAAACCAACCAGCATCTGTATTTTCTGTCCGCTCCCACCACTTCTGTACTTGAGGGTGTAAAGTGCTGCAGTGGAGTCAGGGTGTCTGTTGTACAGCGCGGCTCGCTGCTTGTTCTATTCTGCACACTGGTGCTGCTGTGCTCATTTCTTTGTTGACATCGCTCCAGGCTTTGTTACACCGTCCAACTGTACACTAGTGGTCAGGGCAGCTGTTAGAAGTGTGTGTGTGTGTGGCACACTACTCTCTCACAGACACAGCTGCTTCAAGTTAAGAGACGACCTGGGAGGAGTGTGCTTCATTCAAAAGTGGTACCTCCCTACTCTTCCCTCTCTTCCCCTCTTTTCAAACCAAAACATCCCCTCCGTGCCACTAACTCACACAAGAGCGGCCTCGGCAGTTGGGTCAGCTGACAGCTCTGGGGGGGGGTGGGGGGGCGGTGGAAACTTGACCCCAGGATTGAGCCCCTGTCCTGGGCCTCAGCTCCTTGAGTGCCCCCTTCTTTTCTCCCGCATGCTCTTTCCTAGGTCATCTCCTGGAGCTGACGTTGGGGTGTAGCCTAGCTTAGCTTAGCTTAGCCTCTCCTCTGAGGTTGGGGTGTAGCCTAGCTTAGCTTAGCTTAGCCTCTCCTCCCCCAGTCCTTTTATGGGGTCATTTAAGAGCTCCCAGCTCCCTGGGAAACCGTCCCTGTAGAACTTCCCGTGCAGTTCTGCTGAGAACTTCGGGAGAACTTCAGGACATAGAAAGGCTGACACTCATATTGGTAACATACAAGTCGTATTGGACCCCTGGGGAATATGAACACATGGCTGTATTCAGTCTTGATGCACTTCTGTATAAATGGCTGTAGTTAACCTACCATTTTTCAGAGCTGTGAGGAATAGCAGAAATAAAGAGCATGTCGAAAAGGGGTGAGGTCTGTGATGGATGCGTGTTCGGCATGTTCTGGTCTGACCTCTGAGCTTGGCTTGACAGGAAGCGGAGAAGAATCCTCCTAGGTCTGTTTCCTCTCCAGGTTCCCCCCCCAAGATCTCGAATCTGGTCTTTCTTCTCCACATCAAGCAGGCCTTACCTTTTATGGTCCTCTGTTCTTTCCAGTTGTGACATTAAAGGGCCACACTGTATAGAGCTTTAGAGTTCCTTATATAGTGAACTTGACTTGGGGTTACTCGAGCTGCAAGTCTTCCTCATATGAACTTTCGAGTCCGCAGACGCAGTGCTGTTTTGTTTCATGTTGGAAAAGGTTGTGGTGGTGGAGGGCCAAGAACGCTGCTCTCTTCTTGGGCTTCTGGGAGAGCCAGACAGATGGTCCAACCCTGGAGAGGAGATGTTGTGGAGATGGAAGACCTGTCTGACCAGAGTGGAGCCGGAGTCAGCTCCTCTCTGGCCACTGGCCAGCAATGCATGTCCCCTCTCTTTCTGTTGTCCCTATTCTTTATCCATCCATCCATCTCTCTCTTCATTCATCTCTGGTTGTCTCTGTTCTTTCCACCACCACCACCCCCCCCACCCTCCTTCAGTCCTTTGTGGTAAGTAGGAAAGAGGGAGAAAAATGATTGGCTGACCAGGAGATTGGATGTGTTCCATTGCCTTTTTAGTGCTTTGACTTTCCACTCAGAGAGCACTAGGCACGTGTAGAATGTGTCCCCATGCTTTGGTTGAAAAATCGCGAAGTCCCAAACACACACACACCCTCTCAGCACAGTCCCCTCTCCCCGTCCCCTCTCCCCGTCCTCTGACAGACTGGGAGGTGGACAGGGGGAAAGCCTTGGGGAACTGGATGTCCAGATGCCTGTTTAAACACTAGCTAAAATCACACTTCCCTGACAGCTTATTTGAGTATTCACTCCTGGGGACAATGGTGAAGGGATTGTGGCAGTTTGGTGTCAAATGTGTGTGTGTGTGTGTGTGTGTGTGTGTGTGAGAGAGAGAGAGAGAGAGAGAGAGAGAGAGAGAGAGAGAGAGTTTGTATCTCTGTTCTGAAACCCCTCAGGCCACCCCTGGCCTGTATGAGGCCTCAACAGAAAAAGGAGCAATCAATTTGTCAGTAGCGATGGCCACTTTGAGAGACACACACACACACACACACACTGTCCTGGTCTGATCCTGGTAACAGATGGAATTAGCAGTAATTATGTAGTCATTAACTCCAGCCTACTGTATAATCCCTAGTAATACCTCCCTACTGCTGCGTTTGCTAGCTAGCCTCAGTGTACCCAGGACTGCCTCATGTCAACCACAACACTGTTTACTGTCTGACTCGGTAGGAGAGCTCCTAATGGACACAAACAATTGTAAAGGAAATGAGTGGACACATGTGTAGCTCAAACGATTCATAATCTGCACCATATCGGCCATATGTCCACAGCTAAAACAAAACACGTCACCT
>NC_085021.1:19075078-19190674 GCF_963692335.1 Osmerus eperlanus
CCCGAAGACGCCTCGGAGACTCATCCAGCGAGCGGGCGATGAAAAACAGAGTGGCTGCCTGGAGGATTGAGTCTGCATCCTAACTCTGTTAGTGTTGCACACACTCAGCGAGGACAGGCCGTTTACTGTCTGTGTGATCTCACCGGTGTGTGTGTGTGTGGTAATTCATCGTGTTTGTGTTAAGTGCTAGTCGGTAAGGCCTCCAGACCATTATATTTCTACCTGTTAAGGACTGGATTAGACAGCCATGCAGAGGACATGTATTATCTTTTGGTTGGTAGGTTTACGTTGGTTTAAGTGCAGTTCTATGGGCGTACGTACAGCCCTATGTGACATTGCTTATAAAAAGCTAAAGGTTACACAAATTCAATGAGTTTATTATGAGTATCTAGGCAACATAGTTACAGTAGTCCAGACCTCCTCCAGTCTGAGAGACAGTATCGCTATGTGCCATCTGGGCTGGGTAGAATGTCTGGAATCTATGATATGGCCGAACGAGACACACCCACCACCAACACGCCTTGCCCATGTGATCCAGTCGATGATCGGCATTCTTCTGTAAGCAGATGGGCGAGGCATTTTAGCAGTGAGCTTCTATCACACTGCTACACTCTTATCTGAGCACAACAGCTACCCCGGTGTTTCACGTTCATCAATAGTCATTTATGTCCTACCTGCATGGTCTATAAATAGCCAGTCCGGTGTCTGTGAAGCTTATCTACCACAGTCTCCAGTGTGTGTGTGTGCGTGTGGGTGAGCCGATATCAGTCAGCTTATTTGGAGTGTAGAGGGCACAGTTTAGTGGGTTTCGGGGTGACACACCATGCAGTGCGCAGTGTGGGCTCAGTGTGGAGGTGGTGTGCGGACCATCAAAGAGTTCTTCTCTTTGAAGCCTGGGACTGAGCCCAGACACAAACCGCTATCCACCAGACTTTGTCATAAACGGAAGTGAGAGCCAGACAGATCTCTCTCCCTCTCGGGTCTCTCTCGGGTCTCCCTCGGCTGTGCTCTTCTGACCTTAATTTGACTGACACGTCGGGAGGACGGCTACTGCAGACGCGCTCGTGTTTCCAGGGCGATGTGTTTGGAGAGGAAAGGGGGGGGGGCTATCAATCACCCGCATTCACCCCCTCCTCCTCTCCCCCCTCTAACCTACCCCCGGGGTACAGTGTGACCCACGGAGGCACCCATCCGGAAGGCAAACTCGCCGATTCCTCATGCCCTGCCCCCTCCTCCCCCACTACCCCACCCTTCATTAGACCCAACCTTATAGAACGCCTCCCAGTATCATTACCCATTGACCCCCATACAGTACAGCACACACACACTTTACCTTCCCAACCTCATGAGATAAATGAGAGCCCCCATGCAACCCACCCCCTACCTTCCTGACCCACATACAGTGCCCCTAACCTCCACTCTCCAGATGGACGCCCACCCTCACCCCACCCCCACCCTCCTCCCTGGCTCCTACAGGTCACCGTGTGCAGTGTCCCATCCTCCAGTCCTCCTTCCTCGGGTCATGGGCTCTGTGGGCCCGCCTGCCTGCTCCGCAGACACTCTCCAGTCCTGTGTGACAGGCCTCAGTCGCCCGGGTTACAGGAGGAATACTCAGATATATACAGACATGAGTGTGTAGGAGGCCAACAGCCAGACAGATAGTCTGATAGTGAGTGTGTATGCGTCAGTGTCTGTTGTGTGCAAATGCGTCTTTGTGTGTGCTTGAGTGTTGCATGTGCTCGGGTTGTTGTGTGTGTGTGTGTACAGTCAGGGTGTGAAAGTCTGTGTTAAAACCAGGCTGATACAGTACAGTATGTGGATCACTGCTATAAATATAGCCTCTCTCGCAATGAATATTTCATTGGACAAGCAAAAGATAAGAGAGCAGACGGCTGCTGATGTAACTTATCTGGTAGAGGGTTCATACCCTAGAGAGCTTGCACACACAGGGAAAATTAATCGACGGGGGAAATATGTGCGCGTGTGGATTAGGAGGGGTGCACTGTCAGGTTCATTTCTATCTACTTTGGGGTCAGATGGCTGAGCGGTTAGTGAGTCGAGCTATTAATCAGAAGGTTGTTGGTTCGATTCCCGGCCGTGCCAAATTATGTTGTGTCCTTGGGCAGGGCACTTCACCCTACTTGCCTCGGGGGGAATGTCCCTGTACTTTACTGTAAGTCGCTCTGGATAAGAGCGTCTGCTAAATGTAAATGTACTTATTCAAGTATTTTTGTAAAATTTTTGTAAAATGCTTGATGAGTAACTAGTGCTGACCTGTATGGTTCTAACGGTCACTTCCTGTTTCCTGTTTCCTGCAGCTGGGATGAGAGCAGCTCCATCAGCAGCGGCCTGAGTGACGGCTCTGACAACCTCAGCTCAGAGGAGTTCAACGCCAGCCCCACCCTCACCTCCCTCCCCACCACACCCATAGGCTCCCGACGGAACTCCGCCATTGTGGTGAGGAACACACACACAGATACCTACATATGTACATACACACACACACACAAATGGACACTGACAGATTGTCCCACTCTATGCTGGCTTAGAGGACTATTGATCCCAGTTTATCCAGTTCAGTATTGATGATAGGCTGAGAGATGTCACACACTCCATAAGCACCACACACACACACACACACACATGCTGTGGTATTGTTATCTATAGGATAATAAGGATTGCTGTACAAACGCTCTTTTACACCTCCTGCAAAACAATCAATATATCGTGCACTGCACTTGTTCCAGCCGCTACACACCACAAGGGAGGAGAAGATGGTGCACACACAGTCTCTCTCTCACACACACACACACACACACACACACACACACACAGTTACCCCACATTGAGTTAATATTCATGCTGACTGATCATTTCTCTCCTATAGGTCTAGCTGCAGCAGCAAAGGTGTCAGACAAGTGTGTGTGTGTTCTTGCTTGTGCGTGTCTGTGTGTGTGCGTGTGTGTGTGTGTGTGTGGGCGGCGTTCCTCAGTCTGTCTGATATAGGTCACACCTCCGCAGTGCTGCTCCTATAGCTGTAGTAGTGGGAGGGAGAGAGGGAGAGCGAGAGAGAGAGAGACGCAGCGTCACCATAGCAACCTCAGCACTGGGATGCTGAGGGTGCGGAATGGGGCTTTGTCTCCTCCGGTACACTGAAGGACATGTCTAGAACACGGCCTTCTGCACACACACACACGCTCACACACACACACACACACACTCACACACGCTCACACACACACACACTCACACACGCGCTCACACACTCTCTCACACACACTCACACAGACGCTCACACACACGCTCACACAAAGCCATCTGCAGTTCCGCATGCGGGCCAGCAAAAGACCCGCGGCCCCTCCCATCACGCCTTGTTACAGTAACCATAGAAACCATTACCACCCCCTAAAGCATAATTCATTGCCATAGCTACCAACATGCAGCCTCCATCCCATAGTGCCAAATACACATGGCTTACTGCGGCAATATCGCTCTCTCTCTCTCTCTCTCTCTCTCTCTCTCTCTCTCTCTCTCTCTCTCTCTCTCTCTCTCTCGCTCCTTCTATCTCTCTCTCTTTCTGTCTTTCGGTATTTCTCATTTCCTCTGAGGCCCGTGTGACCTTCCCAGCATCCCTGTTCCTTCCTCCTCTCTGGGCCCTCGCCACGCAGAGAGGAAAGATGGAGGGAGGACGGCACGTTAGAGAGGGCGCACAACGAGGGCACAGGGAAAAGATGAAAGCGAGCGAATATTTAGAGACAAAGTGTTCCCAAACTCTGTCTCAGTGCACACACACACACACACACACACTCACACACACAGACACACACACACACATTCCACAGACAAACGTTCACATTCCACAGACAATGTGAAGCTTTTCAGGGGGTCTGTTGGTTTTAATAAAGGAGGAATTTGCCATATTAGTCTTTAGGGCATTGTTGTATAATATACCAACCTGACGTGAACACACACACACTTTCTCTCTCGCACACGGCTCCATGCAGGCTGCAGGCCTTGTGCAAAGTACCAAAAGCTTCCTGAGAAATAATCTTCTTCCTATGATGAACCTGAGCGCAGACACAGACACACACACGTCAGGCCTTAACTTAAACATGACCTCCATTTCTTATTTCCTTTAGGTCATTGTTTGACATTTTTCCTTATTGGATTACCTCCAGATTGGGCTGTTTGTTGTCTCTGCTCCGTAGGCCTGTGTGCTAGGCAGACGAGCCTGCGTGTGCTAGCCAGGCTCTCCTCTCGCTAAAGGCAACCTCAGGGTTAGCTCGTCTTTGAAGTGTCAAAGTAGAGGATTAGATAGATAGAGTGGAGATGATGCAGCTGTGTGTATACTTGTGTGTGTGTGTGCGTGTGTGTGTGTGTGTCTTGTGGCTTGGGTCTGAGGGACATGTTATTCCAAAGCTGTAGACAGGGTTATGTGTTATGCCAGCAACTTGAGAAAGGGAGCTCGTTGAACGCCTTTCTGAACTCATCTCTTGTGACTACTATAACTTACACCGTCAGATCCGGCAATGATGTTTAAATACTCTGTCTCTCTCCTCATCTCTCTCCATCTCTCTCTCTTCATCTCTCTCATCTTTTTCTCTCGCCATCGCTCACTCCATCTTTCTCTCATCTTTATCTCTCTCTCTCGCCATCTCTCTCTCCATCTTTCTCTCATCTTTATCTCTCTCTCTCACCATCTCTCTCTCCATCTTTCTCTCATCTTTATCTCTCTCTCTCGCCATCTCTCTCTCCATCTTTCTCTCATCTTTATCTCTCTCTCTCGCCGTCTCTCTCTCCAGATGCGTACGGACGCTGAGAAGCGTTCTCTGGTGGAGAGCGGCCTCTCCTGGGACGGCGACGACACCAAGCCCAGCCGCAAGAGCCTGGGGGGCGGCGGCCTGTACGACACGGGCAGCCTGAAGACCGAGTCGGCCAGCCGCTGGAAGAAGCCCCGGCCGCAGGGGGAGGGCTTAGAGACGGGCTTGAGGGAGCTGAAGAAGCCGCAGACCCTGAGCCAATCGGCCGTGCTGAAGAAAGGGGGGCGTAACCCGCCCGTGGGAGTCACCTCCCCCATCACGCACACGTCACAGGGCGCGCTCAAAGTGGCAGGTGAGCGAAACGTCCCGCACGGTTATCGACAGGTGTCAAGTCTTCTCCTCTCCTCACTTTCTGTCCTTCTTCATCTTTCACTCTCGAAAGCATGTATGGACACAAACACACACACACTACCACAGCTGCAGCTTACTCTCCGGGGGGTTATGGTGGTAGTGCCATGTATCAAACGCCCTTTGCCACCCACTCCCTTCCTGACATCCCCCCCCCCCCCCCTCTCTCTTTCTCTCAAACACACACACACCCACACAGGCTGTGTTTTTCTGGCCCAGTGATCCAGCCTCTCCCATCCACGCTTTCTTTTCAGGCTGGCACAATTTATATGGCTAACATAAAGGCCTTGTGCTCAGGGAAACAAGTACAGTGTGTGTGTATGTGATGTTTGTTTGTGCCAGCCAACAATGTGCTACCATCAACGCTTAACATTTAGGACCAAAGCACACCACACACACACACACACACACACACAATGAGCACAATGGCTCAGTTTGTGCAGCTGGCTTTTTAAAACACACCATCTGTGTGAGTTTTACGTAAGCAGACACACACTTTCAAACACACACACACACACACAACATCAAAACAGGATATATGTGCCAACCAGTGTATGCCAGTTAGACTGAGGGGGCACTGCCAGTGTTAAAATACTGGCCGTGGCAAACACAGCCATTGAAAAGGCTGTGATATATGTACCTGGCGGCTATTCGTATTCATTTGAATAGTATCAATCTATCAATGTGTCCTACTTAATCTGTCTCTCTCTTGTCCAATGTAATTAGCTGGATGATGAACAGGAATGGGAGCAGATGGACTAGTTCCTGTTGTCTGACCAGTGGAGATTAGAACCTATAAAGACAACAGCATGAGACATTCTTTAGTCTCACGGGGTGTGTGTGTGTGTGTGTGGCTGCATGGCAGTATTTAAGAGAGAGAGAGAGAGAGAGGTGTGAGATCCTGGGTGGTGTGTACTGGTATAGTGAAGGTGTTCATCATTCCGATCTTCGACTTTGGTCCCTTGAAAGACCATGTCTTTCAAACCAGAACTCACAGACACACACACAGGTTCACGCTATGATGCTTGGTGTCGGAGGGTGTCAGCAGAATTCTGCTTAGGAATGAGATGGAATGCACCCCAACCATACCCCCCCCCCCCCCACACACACACACACACACACTCACACAGACAAAAACACACAGACACACACTAGGTATGACACAAGCACACTCCTCATTGAAAAACCAGAATGACAGCAGAATGAGGCCACTTGGGAAGAATGTAGAAAGCCAGACCACAGTCTGTCTGTCTGTCTGTCTGTCTGTCTGTGGATGCGTGTGCTGTGGTGTGTAATAATGAAAGTGACGAATACAGATCTGGGAAGCACATCTTCATTTCATCTTCCCTCCTCTTTCCATGAAGCTGGTGGGGGTCTGAGACGGTGGACCTGTCTGTCTGTCTGCCTTTCTGCCTGTCTCTGAATGTGTGCCTTCCTGTCTGTCTGTCTCTGAATGTGTGCCTGCCTGTCTGTCTGTCTGAATGTGTGCCTGCCTGTCTGAATGTGTGCTTGTCTGTCTGTCTGTCTGCATTTAGACATTTACATTTAGTCATTTAGCAGACGCTCTTATCCAGAGCGACTTACAGTAAGTACAGGGACATTCCCCCTGAGGCAAGTAGGGTGAAGTGCCTTGCCCAAGGACACAACGTCATTTTTTTCACAGCCGGGAATCGAACCGGTAACCTTCAGATTACTAGCCCGACTCCCTTACCGCTCAGCCACCTCACTCCCCTGCATTTAGTCATTTAGCAGACGCTCTTATCCAGAGCGACTTACAGTAAGTACAGGGACATTCCCCCCGAGGCAAGTAGGGTGAAGTGCCTTGCCCAAGGACACAACGTCATTTGGCACGGCTGGGAATTGAATTGGCAACCTTCAGATTACTAGCCCGACTCCCTCACCGGTCAGCCATCTGACTCCCTGTCTGAATGTGTGCCTGCCTGTCTGTCTGTCTGAATGTGTGCCTGTCTGTCTGTCTCTGAATGTGTGCCTGCCTGTCTGTCTCTGTGCCTCCACCTCTCTGTCTACCTGTCTTTCTAGCTGTCTCCCTGCCTGCCTGCCTGTCTGTCTAACTGTGTTTATTGCAATCATTCTCCAACTGAAGTGACTACCACTTGTCTCAGCTGTCCCCAGTTGTGGTGTGTGTGATGCCACAGTCTCATTGGGTGGTCTAGGCATGCGGGCCTGGCTTCTCTGTAGAGAGTGTAGATATGAGGGATGGAGGTAATTAGTCCACAGTAGGCCTAAATCATATCTGTCTGATGACATCAGCAGTATGTGCTTTGTCTCTTCAGCGCTGGGTGCTGCAAATCAGGCCTCATTTATGTCACTGTTAATCAGAAATAACGTTTTTCTCTTACTCCGAGAGGAAAAAGAATTGGGAGTGAGGGAGAGAGAGAGAGAGAGAGAGAGAGAGAGAGAGGGAGAGGGAGGGAGAGAGAGAGAGAGAGAGAGAGAGAGAGAGAGAGAGAGAGAGAGAGAGAGAGAGAGAGAGAGAGAGAGAGAGAGAGAGAGAGAGAGAGAGAGCAGGCGGGAGCAAGAGAAAGTGTTTGTTAGTGTTTTATTTCTCCCTGCGTAATCTTGTCTGTTAGTATAATGACTCTGGATTTGCGGTTGACAGATGGATGGAGTTAGTGAAGGGTAAGCCCAGTTCATTCACATTTACCAACAACTTCTGATACAGTGACACATTCCTTTGCAGGGCCCAGTAGCTGCTAATGTCTGGGATTCGGGGTGGTATATGTGAGTGTGTGTACGTGTGGTGTGGTTATTTCTGAAGGTGAGTGTGTGACTTTGTTAATGTGTGTGTGTGTGTGTGTGTGTATTGCGGCTTTTTAAATAGTTGTAAGTGACTCCAGATGTCCCTGGGCAGCATGCTGGTGGGTCTCCTCCAACTGCCGTCCTTTGACTGTGTTAATGCCATGAATATAAACCTCCCCTAACTACTCCCATTAGAGACAGATCTGTAACTGTGTGTATGTGTGTGTATGTGTGGGTCTCTGTATGTGTGTGTGTGTGTGTGTGTGTGTGGCTTGGTGCTCCATTGCCTGTGTGGAGCTGTGCACTATGATTCCTACTCACTCCAACATAATTTTAAAATATTATTTTCAGCCCAAATTTCCACTCAATTCATTGAATGCCTCTTGTAGTCAGTGGTTAAAGCAAGTCCATTAGCCCCGGAAAGGATTCTGTATCTGTGAGCTCCACTCAGACTGACCTGAGGGGAGACTCTATCTACGGCCCTATAGAACCATGTAGGGAGTCATCGAGCCATGTTCCACCTCAGTCATTAGGAATCACACACAAAAACACACCGTACCAGTTTGAGCGCTAGTTTTCCATTGCAGGGTTAATCGCACAGCGCACAAACACACTCACACACACAGTCCGGTACAGACGCATTTTGCGGGAAAGTTGTCTATTTTATCTCAGAGGGGTGGAAAAGAGGAGTAAGTGAATGATACCGGTGAATCAGGGTGGGTCTAACTGAAGTTCATGACCTTTCTGTGGGGGTATTTTTAGTAAGAGCACTGTTACAGCCTGCGTAGGTGTCCAGTTAGGACTGGATGCACAAAGCGAAATAAATTGTAGTCATTCCAGTAATATAATGTATGTTGTGTCTAGTCATCAAGAACTGACATCCTCTCTTACTCTCTCTTTTTCCCTCCCTCCCTCCCAACTTCACTTTTTTCCTCCCCTCCATCTTTCTCTGTCTCTCCTCCTCTCTCCATCTCCTCTCCCCCCCCCCCCTGCTTGTTCTTCTCCCCCTCCAGCCCTAGCTAAGTCTGACGGCAAGGTGGTGGATAAGTCTCGCCTGGCCATCCGGTCCTCCGGTCTGCAGCGCTCATGCTCGGACGCCGGTAAAGAACCGCGAGTAGGCGGGGCTGGCGAGCAGCGGAAGCCCCCCTCCGGCCTGGTCCGCCCCGCCACCGCCGGAGGAAACTTCGGCTACAAGAAGCCTGCGCCGTCACTCGGTAACGGCACCACCGGCACGGCAACCGTCACGACCACCAACGGCTCATCCATCTGCGGCGGCTCGGCCACCGTCGGCAAGATCCCCAAATCCTCCGGCATCCCCGTGAAACCGTCCTGCGGCGGCAGCGGAGGAGCCGGCAGCAGGAAAACCAGTCTGGACGTGTCGGGCAGTGAGCACAGCGGCTTCCTGTCCCCCAGCGCCAGGAACTCTGTCCAGTACCGCTCTCTGCCCAGGCCGGCCAAGACCAGCACGCTCAGCCTCACCAAGCCCACGGCCGGACGGCCTGTCAGCAGCAGCATGGACGCTGGCTGCGGCCAGCTGAGCGTCAAGCCCTTCAGCACCATGCACAGCCCGGCCAGCCAGGGCTCCCGCCTGAAGGAGCCCGGCTCCGGGCTTGGCGGGAGCGGCCTGGGCAAGGCTGGAGGCCGGGGCATTCCCAGCCCCGGGCCTGTCAACCAGACCGACAGGGAGAAGGAGAAGGAGCGAGCCAAGGCCAAGGCGGTGGGCTCGGACTCGGAGTGCGGAGGAGGAGAGAGGGCGTCGGCGTTGAAGACCCCCGGAGAGAAGCTCCAGGGGCTCAGGCCGCCCAGCTCGGGGAAGGGGGCGGAGCCACTCTCAGCCAACACACACAGGTACGAGGAGACGAGGACTCTGCAGCATGCACAAGCTTGCATAATGTTCACACAGATGCTTGAACCCACACACACACACTCACACTCACACACTCCTGTTGTGGTTCCTGTCTGGTGTCTCCCCCCTCTCTGACTCCTCTCCCTTGTCTCTTCCAGGCTGTCAGGGGTTAGGACCCTGGGGAAGCCTCCATCTATGGTTCACCTGGACAAGCTCAGCTCCAGCAGTCTGGAGGTGGGGATGGGCATCCAGGACCCCCTGCCCCCCAAAATTCCCCCCTACTCCAAGCTCCAGGATCTGGTCAGCTCTGGGGGATGCACCACTACCCCTTGCCTGACCCCCAGTCCGGCCCCCCTCCTTAACGTCAACTCCTCAGCCTGCTTCTCTGGCCCTGGGCTGGGCCCCAGGCAGGGCTCAGCCCTGGGGGTCGGCGGGGTCGCTGGGAGCGGCTCCCCCCTGCTTTACCCCCGTCTCTCCGGGCTCCATCGGAGCATGGAGTCCCTGCCCCTCCAGATGAGCCTGGCCCCAGAGCCCCAGGACAGGGAGAGGCTTGCCGGAGGCTACCCAGGCACGGAGCAGCGAGACAGGGATAGACAGGAGGAGAGGGTCCCTGGGACCTGGAAGTCTGGGAGTAGGATGTCACTCACTCTTAGTGAAAGGTGAGGAACCCTCATAACGCAAACATACACAAATACACACCAACATACACAACATACACACCAAAACCTGTGTACATTCTACCTCGGATTAAAAACCAGTGTATGTGCTTCCACCTACTGGCCACAAGGAGGAACTGAGCTTCACTTTGGTTTTATTCAGTGGGAGACAGAGACTTCATATCAAATTCACTCTACAATCACAAATGTATGTATGTATATCTAATGGCCTTTAATGGCCCAAATTTAGGTTGTAAACGCTGTACAGACGACACACAAAACTCCAGTGCTACATTTTCCATCTGTTTATACTGAGGCAGCAGTAGGAAGCCATTAGCCTTCTCAACAAACCTCAAGCCAGCAAAATCAGTGTGGCTATTTCAGACTCAGTGTAGTTAAACTACACTGTCGGTTGTTAATAGGGAGTCGCACGTGCACACACACACACGTACACACCCACACACTCGCGCACACAAAGAGCTAGGGCATTATTACTCAGGCCTATTATCAGTGCTTTACAGCTGTAGATGACCGAAGTCGTAATTATATACTGTCTTCAGCTATGCTTTTTTTTGTGTGTGTGTGTGTGTTTCTCCCAGCCTGATGGCGTACACACACACACACACACACACACACAGACACCCTGGCCCTAACACACACCCACACACTTGCAGTCAAAATGATGTCATTTCTTTATCTTTCTGTCCCTCTTCAGTTCCCACAAGGATAGAAACACTCTGCCGAAGAAGGGGCTCAGGTAACTACACTCACACACACACACACTCACACACACACACACACACACACTCACACACACACACACACACTCACACACACACTCACACACACACACACTCACACACACACTCACACACACACACACACTCACACACACACACTCACACACACACACACACTCACACACACACACACACACTCACACACTATCTCACACACATAAGCATGTAGAAACAGGCATACGCAAACACAGATATTGCTTTTCCATACCAACCTGTCAGTCACCATCAGGGTCATGTGACCTTTCCCCCTGTCCCCTCCTTAGACATGTGTCATGTGACTGACTGTGTTAATCCTGGCCGGAGGGCTCTGTATTCACACACAGCAACAGTCACCCAGAGGCATCCATCTTGTTCTTCCCTGACACGTATCCATGTTTGATCCCTATTCAACCTTCCTCACAGTATATGAACTATCATATATGTATGAAAATCATGTGTGACTTAGTGAGTGATGATACCTGATTTGGTACAGTCGGACTGGTCCATGTGTGGTTTGGATCTTATGGAGGGGTGTTTTGGGGGTCCGTTGTGACTGAGCAACACTCTGAGTAACACCCAACCCCCCTTCCCTCCAGTTACAGCAGTCCGTCACAGAGTGAGGAGGAGGGGAAGGAGAGGAGACACTCCCACACCATCCTGAGCCTGACGGACTCCCTCACCCCCCCTCTGCTGCCCTCCCCCACCTCCCTGCCACGCTCCGCCAAGACCAGCGTCGGTTAGTACGGCACACACACACACACACACGCATACTAGCAAACATACATAGAATTGGATATACACAGATGATGGGTGCTGTGTTGTTTTTGTTTATGGATTAAAGTAATCATCCCCACCCCCCCAGTGGCCCCCAGCCCCATCATCTGCCCCCCCAGGATGACCCGCTCCAACAGCATCCCCACCCACGATGCCTCCCTGGAGCTGTATACGTCCCCGCTGGGCAGCACGCTGTCCTTGGCTGAACGCCCCCGCAGCATGGGAATGGTCCGGTCCGGCTCCTTCAGAGACAGGGATCCCAATGATGAGAGTGAGTCCACTGGGATGAAATGGGGGGGGGGGGGGGGGTATCTTTCATTAAGATTTTTAATAGACTTTAATTGAATATTCATATTTTCACATGGATTCATTCTGTTCTCCCTTCTTCTCTGTCTCTCTCTCGTTCTCTTTCTCTGCAGTCCATGGCTCTGTACTCTCTCTGGCCTCCAACGCCTCATCAAACTACTCCTCGGTAAGTGTGTTTGGCATGTCGACTCAGGTGTGTGTGTCTGTGTGTGTCTGAGCATAGGCCCTTGTGTCTAGACCTGTGTCTGAGTGTGTGCACTCTTGCCCTGTGTAATTAGCCTCATGTGCACATGTGTAACCTGGAGTCTGCTGCAGTTCTGCTTCCGGATTGTTCCTTTCTCTCTCTCTGTGTTGTGGGGTGTATGTGTGGTAGACCAGCTGCTGGTTGTAAACACTAATAGAGGTTGTTGCGTTTGCCAATGTCTCCTCTTTCCTACTCCGCTTGTCTTTCTTCACCCCTCTCTTTATGTGCTCTCCCGCATGCATCCCAAGGCTGAGGAGAGGATACAGGGCGAGGTAAGTCTGGTCCTATCTTCCTCCCTCTCTCCCTCCCTCTGTCTTTTCCTTCTCATCTTTCATCCTCAGCCATCTCTTCTTTCCGTCCCCCAGAAAAACGAAATTGTGATTCCGATTCAGTCTCATGAACTGAGCTGTTTCATACCCCACTGGGATGCAAAGATAGGTGCTGTCATGGTATATGTGTTTGACGTATTCACCTTTCACAAGTCCTTCTGTGGTTCCTCACAGCAAATCCGTAAACTGAGGAGGGAGCTGGAGTCTTCCCAGGAGAAAGTGGCGAACCTCACCACCCAGCTCTCCGCTAACGTACGTAGCTTCTCATGCTAATCTAACTGTCGCCTTTATCGCTAGCGTAGTGCCTCTGCATAGAAGAGGGAGAGGAAGGGGGCGAATGAAAACGGTGTGTCCCCCTGCATGTGTGTGTTCTCTGAGTGTGTGTGTGTGTGTGTGTGTGTGTGAGAGATTTCTAATCCCAGAGGCTGTGTCATTGATAGATCATCTCACAGCACTCTAAGCAGTTCCTTTACACACAGCAGAGCTGAATAATGTTCACCTCGGTCTGAACCTGCCTCCGTCAAGTCTCTTCAGCAAACACACGCACGCTCACGCGCAAACACACGCACGCTCACACGCAAACGCACGCTCACGCGCAAACACACGCACGCTCACGCGTAAACACACGCACGCTCACACGCACGCTCGCACGCTCACACGCAAACACTGCATCGCTCCCTTTGTGTTCAGTCTATCGGATGCCACCTCTTCGTTCCGTCCCTGCAAGGTTATCAGCCCAATTTAAAGCTTCACTGTAGCGTTCCTACAGAAGTACTAGCGAGGTCTTTGTCTCAGAGACAGGCTCATCCATATTGTGACGATGTGAGTCTTTGACTCTCTTTGACCTTTATCTGAAAGCAGCAACCAGGGTTTTTCATACCAAACACAATACAGTGTTTAATCATACCGCTGCTCTAATAATCTCCTTCTGTAGGTTGGTCTAGGACACTGCAAGGCATATCCCCAAGCTCCTGCAGGGTTAAAAAGAAGTATGTGTGTGTGTGTGTGATAAGAATGAAAGCTTTCTCATCAAAGGGAGAAATTTGTGCTGGCTTTGTGTTATTACATGGACGAATAGGATGCACACATTCCTATCTTTGGCCCAGAAGGAGGTTGTTTTCCAATGTCATTCGATTCTCCAGTCATTCTAGGATATTCAAGCCATGGGCTGACATCATCTTAACTGATCGAATGAACTTGAATGATTCAATATTGTATTATTCCAGTCTCCAATGCAGTCGGTTTATTAGACTGATTGAGAAATGCTGACTAGAAATATCCCCAGCAGAGTAACCTCTCCTGCAGACAGAGGTTACAATGATATAGCTTCAGTGTGTGTGTGTGTGTGTGTGTGTGTGTGTGTGTGTGTGTGTGTGTGTGTGTGTGTGTGTGTGTGTGTGTGTGTGTGTGTGTGCGTGTGTGTGCGTGTGTGTGTGGGTGTGGGTGTGTGCGTGGGTGTGTGAGTGAGTGTTCTTAAATCTGACATTTAATTTTGTTTCTCCGACTTCTGAGCAGGCAAATCTGGTGGCAGCCTTTGAGCAGAGTCTGGCCCTGATGACCACACGCCTGCAGAGTCTGTCTGTCAGCCAGGAGCAGAAGGTACTCAGAGTTACCCAACACAACCCCAACACTAACCAACACTGCCCCAACACTAACCGACACTACCCAACACAGCCCCAACACAGCCCCAACACAGCCCCAACACTACCCAACACTACCCAACACTACCCAACACAGCCCCAACACAGCCCCAACACTAACCAACACTAACCAACACAGCCCCAACACTAACCAACACAGCCCCAACACTACCCAACACTAACCAACATTACCCAACACAGCCCAACACAGCCCCAACACAGCCCCAACACAGCCCCAACACAGCCCCAACACAGCCCCAACACTACCCAACACAGCCCCAACACAGCCCCAACACTACCCAACACAGCCCCAACACTAAGCAACACTAACCAACACAGCCCCAACACTAACCAACACTAACCAACACAGCCCCAACACTAACCAACACAGCCCCAACACTACCCAACACAGCCCCAACACTAACCAACACAGCCCCAACACAGCCCAACACAGCCCAACACAGCCCCAACACAGCCCCAACACTACCCAACACAGCCCCAACACAGCCCAACACAGCCCCAACACTACCCAACATAGCCCCAACACTACCCAACACTACCCAACACAGCCCTAACACAGCCCCAACACAGCCCAACACTACCCAACATAGCCCCAACACTAGCCAAGACTACCCAACACTACCCAACACAGCCCCAACACTACCCAACACAGCCCCAACACTACCCAACACAGCCCAACATTTAGTCATTTAGCAGACGCGCTTATCCAGAGCGACTTACAGTAAGTACAGGGACATTCCCCCCGAGGCAAGTAGGGTGAAGTGCCTTGCCCAAGGACACAACGTCATTTGACACGGCCGGGAATCGAACCAGTGACCTTCTGATTACTAGCCCGATTTTCTAACCGCTCAGCCACCTGACTAACCCAACACTATCCAACACTGCACCAACACTACCCAACACTTCCCAGCACATCCCAAACACTAAACAACACTACCAGACCCCAAAACTACCCAGCACTACAGCTGCAAATAGTACCACACACCACAGCCCCTAACACCACCCAATACTACCAGCACTCCAATACTACCAGGTCCCCAACACTACCCAAGACAACCAAATCCCAACACTACCTACTTTTATCCTTACCCAACACTATGAGTAACCATCTAGCCAATCAGCACTCAGCACATACATTCCATCTCTCAGACCCTCTATTAAAAACAAGCTAAAGAGGACCCCAAGTGTGTGCTTTAGCACACCGGGCTTTGATCATAAAGCCGAGGAGAGGAGATGAATATGGGTCGGAGGCCCGGGGAGGAGGAGGGGGAGGGGGAGGGGGGAGGGGGGACTGTGAGGGGAGAGTTCCGTGGGGATCTCTTATAGAAACCCTCCCCAAGGGCATGTGTTTTCTTTCTTTCTCCTTTTAGTGCACACACACTCACATTCCAGTATTCTCTCTGTGTGTGTGAGCTGATCAGCCCTGATGGGTGTGTGTACGGGAGAGAGGCCACCTTTCTCTGTCTCTCTCTGTCTCTCTCTCCCTCTCTCTCCCCCATCTCCCTCTCTCTCTCCCCTTCCCTCCCTCCATCCCTGGTTCATGCCCTGCTGCTCCCAGTGAAAGGCCTGTCTAGATCTCTCCAGAGATGGAGTCTTTGTGGGTGTGCCAGCTCACTGACCTGTACAGCACAGCCTTATCGCAGCCGTCCTCTCTGACCTTGAGGGGAGAGGAGAGCCGGTATTGACTCGTACACAATGAGAACCAGAGAGAGGCCCTGTTTAGCCTCCCTTTGTCCATGTAACGGTCGTGGGGGGGGGGGGGGGGGGTGATCCTCCAGGTGTGGAGGATCACAAGCACACACTGACTAAACCCCCAGACTGGCTCATGGATTATGGTATGTGGTATGCTGAGGACTGCTGATGTAAAAGGCAGTGTGTTTAGGGATTGTGTTTGTGCTCCGTTCCGTCTCGAGCAGGACACTGAGCTTGTGGACCTGAGGGACACCATCGAAGCCCTGCAGTCCAAGAACCACGAGGCCCAGGCTGTCATCCAGGGAGCGCTCAACATCTCCGACAGCGCCCCCAAAGGTGAGGATGACTACTGCAGCTCCTTGATAACAAAGAAAATAAGAAAATTATCATTTAATTTGATGAATTGTTTTGAAGTTACACACACACACACATGCACACAAACACAGAAACCATGTAATTGATCCAATAGCTGAGCATCAGTGTGTGTGTGTGTGTGTTTCAGACCTGCGTATGCGTCGTCAGAACTCCTGTGAGAGCATCTCCAGCCTCAACAGTCTGACCAGCCTGTCCAGCATGGGCAGCCTGAAGGACCAGGACGCCAAGAAGAAGAAGAAGAAGAGCTGGGTAGGGGCACACACACCCTCTCACACACACAGAGAACACACACTCACACACACCCACACACTCATACCACACACACACACACACACACACACACACACACACAGAGAACACACACTCACACACACCCACACACTCATACCACACACACACACACACACACACAGAGAACACACACTCACACACACAGAGAACACACACACACACACACACTCATACCACATACACTCACACACACACAGAGACATCGTCCTCCCTGCCTGCTTGTGTATGTTAGCGTCAAATTCAATCCCAGAGAGTGACCTGAGTCTCTCCCTCCTGTCTGTTGTGTTATGTGGATATCTCAGGTGTGTGAGGTAAGTAGACTCAACATGACTCAGCGCTCCAACATGCTTCACCGCTCCAGCAGCATGGTCCACACCCTGGAAAACCAGTTCAAACCGGCTGAATCTCCCAGGGGTCGTCTTCTGCTGTTCCTCTTCGCTAACAGGTGTTTGGAGCTCGGCGCTTTCACCTGGTTAGGAGCAGCAGAGGCGGGCCCTGACAGAGAAGCTTATGAATGTCCGACAGTTGGTCCATCCATGCTGACTTTAACTTGCCCTTCCATAGACTTTCGTGTCGTTCGACTGTCCTGTTGTCATCCAAACACCTGGGACTCTGTTGTCTGTCCATGAATGAACAGACAACAGACTTCTACTTTCTCTTGAGATGTCTGTAAATGTCGACATGTGACTTTAGTTCCGTTGGTTCCTCCTGTAGCTGTGGAACATCCTCCATCTATTTCAGCTCTCTGTGTTTTCACCAGCATTCTCACTGACCCAGTGACCGTGTACTAATTAGCCTCTCACACTTTAAATCTCCACAGTTTGGCTGTGGCAGACATGAGCAGCATGGGTCGACTTATTAACTGTACTAACACAGGCTGTCTTCTTCAGTGGCAACTTTCAGCCTGTTGAGAATCTGTACTTTTCTCTCCTGTTCTCTCTCTCTCTCCATATCTCCTCTTCCATTCTGCCTCCCCTCAGTTGAGGAGCTCCTTCAACAAGGCCTTCAGCATCAAGAAGGGCCCAAAGACCTACTCGGACATCGAGGAGATCGCCACGCCCGATTCCTCCGCCCCCAACTCCCCCAAGATGCCCCACGAGGGGGGAGAAGCAGAGGAGAGCCAGACCCCATCCCTCAAAACCTCCATCTCTGCCACCTCCTCAGTGTGAGTGCCCAGGATCGTCAAACACATCAGCCACACAGTATCATTTGCTTCTTTTGTCTGTTTTTACATACCAGTAATTCAGATGATTAAGTCTCCTTGTCTCAGCGTGTTAGCCGTTAAGCCTATGGCCTTCTTAGAATATTAATCTTTTAGCTTGTTCAGCCTGGGAGCATATGTAATCCTCTCAGTAGATTGACCTGTTAGGCCTGATTACCATGGGTGTAACAATTGCCTATTAACCTCTTTGATAAGGTGGTGGCTTGCCGATTTTCCAGGTTTGCATAGTCGTTTTTGAAAGGTGTGTGTGTGTCTATTGTCTCTCAGGATATTGGAAGGAGAGGAGCCTGAGAGCGAGGAGAGGGTGGTGTCGGAGCTTCGCTCGGAACTCTGGGAAAAAGAGATGAAGTTGACGGATATTAGGTTGGAGGCTTTAAACTCCGCCCACCAGCTGGAGCAACTGAGAGACGCTATGAACAGCATGCAGGTGTGTGTTTGTTCCTTTGCGTGCGTGTGTGTGTTCGTGTGGGTGTACGGAAATAAGGATGTAGGCCGCGTCCTGTGGAGGTGAAACTGAATGATTTATACCTTCCTGCTGCCTAGTCAACCGTGGAGAACTTGAAGGCGGAGAACGACCAGTTGAAGACTGGAGGTCCCGCCCCCCTCCCGACCTCTGGCCCGCCCATGTCCACCTCCCAGCCCTCTGGATTGGCTTCCCTAATGGGGTCCTCAACGAGGCAGCCAATGAGCATGTCCCTCACCAAGTCTTTCAGCCTCAGCTTGAACGACTGCAAAGATCCAGGTAGGACATATACGTACGCACACGTACACACACATACACACACACAAACATACACACGCACACACTACATGAAAACCCACCCTTCTATCTCTCTCGCCATCAGAGCTTTCTCCAGCCGACACACTGAGTGTGTCCTCCCTTCATGATGAGGTGTGTGTGCGTGTGCTGGTGCGCATCAGTGACCAGGGCCCCGTATCTGAGGTAAGCTACAGCAGCAGGAGCATCTCGTCATACCACCGTTTATCTGCAGTCACAAGTCTGCAGTTCTATAATCTCTCTGTGTCTACGTCTCTCTCCCTCTATCCCTCTCCCTCTCTCTCTCTCTCTCTCTCTCTCTCTCTCTCTCTCTCTCTCTCTCTCTCTCTCTCTCTCTCTCTCTCTCTCTCCCTCCCTCTCTCTCTCTCTCTCTCTCTCTCCCTCTGTCTCTCTCTCTCTCTCCCTCTATCCCTCTCCCTCTCTCTCTCTCTCTCTCTCTCTCTCTCTCTCTCTCTCTCTCTCTCTCTCCCTCTGTCTCTCTCCCTCTCGCTCTCTCTCTCTCCCTCTCTCTCTGTAGGAGGGACAGCAGCAGGACTTCTACCTGGGCTCAGTCAGGGTTGGTGGGAGGACGGACTGGGCCTCTCTGGACTCCCTCATTGCCAAGACCTTCAGGGTGAGTCACAAGAGCAGACACTCTCCAACATACAGTAGATGCATGTTACATATACATCGTTTAAAAGAAACAACCAACCAATGACCCTTCTCTCTTCGGGTTTTGCAATAGGCCTGTAGTGTCTCAGAGCTATACAGTTGTAATACTTGTGGTTCTCTTGACTCTACAGGACTACATTTACCAAGTTGATCCTACAGCCAGTCTGGGGCTCACTTGCGATTCGCTGCATAGCTACCAGCTGACTCAAGGAGGGCGGAGGGTGCTGGGGGGAGACAAACCCCTGTCCTCGCCATCCCGTTACCTAGGAAACGGTCCAGGCCGCATTGTTGTCAGTTTGAAAGGTGAGTGCCCTCCATATCAGACTCAGTTCATATGTTAACCCCTTTGCCCCCCAAGAATAGTCAATTTTATATATGAGTGTTTACCAACTTCCTTTTGAATTGTGTTTTTCAAACATTTGAAGTATTTTCCTTTCTAAATCTCTCTCCGAATCTACCCCCCTTACTACCTCTCTCTAGGCCTGAGAGAGAAGTCTGTGGATTCCTTGGTGTTTGAGACGCTGGTGCCCAAGCCCATGATGCAACACTACATCAGCCTGCTGCTGAAGCACAGACGCCTGATTCTGTCTGGGCCCAGCGGCACGGGCAAGACGTACCTGACAACCCGGCTGGCCCGCTACCTGCTGCAGCGCAGTCTCCCAGACACCTCCGACCCCGACCACGAGCCCTCGCCCCCCTCGCCCCCCTCCCCCCTGAGCCACGGGGCCGCCGTCACCTTCAACATGCACCGCCAGTCGCACAAGGTAGCCCCCCCTAGACCTATCATGGCTTTCTGTGGGAACTTGTTTATGTTTGGGGGTAGTGGGTAGCTTCTCAGAGGACGAAAGATCTGGAACAATCTCTTCCACAGGAGCTGCAGCTGTACCTGTCCAACATGGCCAATCAGATAGACCGGGAGAGCTGCGGAGAGCTGCCATTGGTCATCATCCTGGATGACATCAGCGACGCGGTGGCTGTCAGCGAGTTGGTCAATGGGGCTCTCACCTGCAAATACCACAAATGGTCAGTCACATTTAGTTTGTTGTGTGTAGTGATTTGTTCCTCTATTTGAAATAGAATTTTGTACACTGCACATTGAAATCCCTATCATGTCAAATAAAGAGAGTGTCAAATTCGTATTGATTGCTGTTTCAGTCCCTACATCATCGGGACCACCAACCAGCCGGTGAAGATGAGTCCGAACCACGGACTTCACCTCAGCTTTAGGTGAGCTCACGGAAACAGGAGTGGCTCAATTTAGAATCAAATAATCCTCTTTTAACGCCCAGCGTCGAACTGGTTCATCTCCCTGTGTTGTTCATGTCATTTCCCTCTGCCTCTTCTCCCAGGATGGTGACCTTCTCCAACAACGTGGAGCCGGCCAACGGCTTCCTGCTGAGGTACCTCCACCGCAAGGCTGTGGAAGCCCAGACCCAGCAGCCTCCCCAGGACGAGGGGGGCCAGGGCCCCTGCGCCCCTGCCCCCGCCCTGCTCGCTGTCCTGGACTGGGTCCCCCAGCTCTGGTACCACCTCCATACCTTCCTGGAGAAACACAGCACCTCCGACTTCCTCATAGGTGAGCCGGGGGTGAGGGAGTTAGGGGGAGCGGAGGGGGGGGGGGGGGGGGGGGGGGAGGAGAAATATCATATACCTCCAGACCTCTTCCAGACAGTGACGTGAGCAGGGATAGATGGAAGGACAGATTTGGATGTAGATGGTAACATAAGAGGGGGAGCGAAACAGGTGATCTTGTTTGGTTGTTGATGTCGAAGGCATCTTACAGGAAGTCTTTCCTCCCCCAGGCCCCTGCTTCTTCCTGTCATGCCCAGTGACGGTGGCAGAGTTCCGGCCATGGTTCATTGATCTGTGGAACCTCTCTATCATACCTTACCTACAGGAGGGAGCCAAAGATGGCATTAAGGTACATCAGCACACACACAAACTCACACATACCAAAGAGACAAAAACGACACAATTACATAATTATCACTAGTTATGCATTCATTCGCATAAATCATTTGCATAAAACATACAATTTTCTGTCCCTAGACTATGGGAAATCAGACATGAATACTATTGAAAGATATGCATACTATTGAAAGATATGCTTCCTCTTAGACTTCCTCTGAGACTCCCTCACGCTTCCTGTGTGTCTGGGTAGCCCACAGTGTAGCGTGTCTGAGACTCCCTCATGCTTCCTGTGTGTCTGGGTAGCCCACAGTGTAGCGTGTCTGAGACTCCCTCACGCTTCCTGTGTGTCTGGGTAGCCCACAGTGTATCGTGTCTGAGACTCCCTCACGCTTCCTGTGTGTCTGGGTAGCCCACAGTGTAGCGTGTCTGAGACTCCCTCACGCTTCCTGTGTGTCTGGGTAGCCCACAGTGTAGCGTGTCTGAGACTCCCTCATGCTTCCTGTGTGTCTGGGTAGCCCACAGTGTAGCGTGTCTGAGACTCCCTCATGCTTCCTGTGTGTCTGGGTAGCCCACAGTGTAGCGTGTCTGAGACTCCCTCATGCTTCCTGTGTGTCTGGGTAGCCCACAGTGTAGCGTGTCTGAGACTCCCTCACGCTTCCTGTGTGTCTGGGTAGCCCACAGTGTAGCGTGTCTGAGACTCCCTCATGCTTCCTGTGTGTCTGGGTAGCCCACAGTGTAGCGTGTCTGCTGTTGCATCTTCATAGAGTATCTCCGTGTGTGTCCTGCAGGTGCACGGTCAGAAGGCGGTGTGGGAGGACCCAGTGGAGTGGGTGAGGGGGACCCTCCCCTGGCCCAACGCCCAGCAGGACCAGGCTCGCCTCACACACCTGCCTCCCCCCAGCAGCGGGCCCCCCAGCAGCGAGGACAGACGGGCTCCCAAAGACACCCCGCCTCCTTGCACACTGGAGTCCGACCCCCTGGTGAGCCAGACCGGGCTCTGGGTGTGTGAGAGAGGCACCTGTGTGCAGGGGGGCACCTGTGCATGTGTGTGTGTGTGTGGGGGGGGGTTTAAGGTGTGTGTGTCTGTAGGTTTGCTGGGAGTGACGACACACTAACGCTAGTACCTGTCTTCTCTGTTTGCCCCCCTGCTGTCCAGATGGCCATGCTGCTGAAGCTGCAGGAGTCCGCTAACTACATCGAGTCTCCGGAGCGGGAGAGCACGTTCGACTCTCCAGGACACTCTCTGAGCCTAGCGCCACGCTAGGCTAACTCGGCCTAGCCTCTGGGATAAAGACTCTGGGTCAAACTATGGGACCAACAACAGCGCTTTTCTAGGCTAATGGCGAACACAACATTGGCTACAATCCAAATGAGAGACTAAAGACTGAATGGGGAGCGATGTACTCTGAGGGCATAAGAATAATTAAGCATTTTGACGTACAAAGCCTGCAGTGCTTGGCTTCAGTGGACAAGAGGCTTGGTTGGCCATGCAAGTCTACTATTAGGAGTTTCGGACAAACTAAATCGTGTTGAAGTCTTCATTTCCATGTAGCGAGACATGAATATGCATTTTTCTGTCCTATGTTCCTTCTGTGGCGGTCATTGTTAAAACTGCAAGTGCATGGTAACAAAAATGTTTGACAAATATTATACCCTTATGATTTTATAGATCTGAACCATACATCCATTCATCACTGATGGAGAACCCAACCATAGATCAACATCTATCTGGGGTAACGCCTACACTTACCTGGTGCTTAAGGAAAACTAACAAGTGTCCCACCTACATACACCTTTAGTCTTTAAGAAAGTCTAACATTTACAATTCTTTCTAGACATTTTAGCCAAAATGCACTTTATTTTCTACTGAATTGGATTCTTTGAGGACTTTTTCCAGTGTGTGCTTCTGAATGGGGGACAATCTTAAAGGGGAGGCCTGGTTGTGTAGTTCACTATTTGATCCTGAAGGGGACAGTGTTGGACCCTTGCTCCTTACTTCAAGGTGCTTTTCAACCACCCAGTTCTGTGTGGTCCAAACTAGTGATGAGTTTTATATTTATTATCGTTTTTGTTTAATACTACTTATCAAATTGATCATATGTCATTACTGTGAATGTACTCACGGCAGGCAAGGCTATTTCCTGTGGAATGCATAACATGCATACTTAAGTGAGTCCAGTAAACTGTGATTTCATTTTGGCACACAGACAGTCCTCAGCAGCAATATATTCTGATCTCTGAACCCCCCCACGTGTGTCCCTATCAATATGGCACCTCGTTCACCTAATCCTGCCTACATGGACTTCTTTATCAGCCTACCAGAGAGGTTCTCGATGCATGCAAGTCAGCTGTGCACCAGGGAGGAGAGGAGAGCAGAGGATCATATCGTATAATGTGTTGTCTGCGTTAGTGGACTGTGTGAGTGTGACCTGTGTACATGGGGTCTGTCAGCCCAGAGACACACCTCCACTTGGAGATATTACAAGCTGATTGGCTCAGAAATGTTCAGTGGATGTACTGACAAACCACAGTGTGTGTTGTTAAACACTCGATCGCACTAGAGAAGAAAAAAAAGATGAGATCTACTTTACTAGTCTGCCAACACATGCCTACACTATCTGGCTATGCTTGCTGTGTGTACTTCAATATCTGTCTTAATACTCTCCTACTTAAAATGACTACTACATGATTTCTTAGGGTACAACTTTGAGATCTTGTTTTTGTAGATTTTTATACAGTGTCATCCTCACCTGCCATCAATGTAAACCCATCAATCTGAACCAACACATCACCATCGGGGCAACATGCTGTCGTGTTAAAGTAAAAACCAAAGCCAACTTGTGATTGAGGGATAGTTCACATCTGTCAACATTAGGCGTGTTCATCACTCATAATGAATTTGGGAATCCTTTCTGGATAGAATTGGAGCTATAGGTTAGTGTCAAAAAACAAAACATGACAGAAGTGCTATCTAACATAATAAAACTGTCACATTCATTTGACTGTATCATGAGGGCTAGAGAAACATAGCAAGTCCATTACGCAAAATGACAGCAACAACCGACAAACTTGTCGAACTTTGTTACTTATTAGTTCTTCATAACTTCCAGTAGGGTTTAGAGCTACAGTTTATCCTGTTTTAAACCTGTATGATGGATTCCTTTGACCCAAGCTTTGGAGAATGGGACCTGAGAAGACATGCCAGCTGCTGTGCACAGAGTTAAAAGACAAGATGGCTGCTTCTCGGTTTTGAGTCTTTTCCTCACTTCCTTCTTGCTTCCAACTGCACCGATCTGCAGCAGTAGGACAACATCACAGCTGTTACCTGCTGTCTTTTGAGAGGTGCAGACAAAGGATGTAGGATACCTCTCCAGACTATTGAGATGCACCCATCTTGTCGGCTCTGTGTTCAGGAAGTACCTCAGACTGCTGCAGGAGTGAAGTTCCCTCCCTGAACTGTAACCGTGGGGATGCTGGTGTAACGTTCCAACAAGCTGCCTCAGACTGTCTGTGCCTGAAGACCTGGAGGCCGGATGTGTACACGACCATCCTGGCCTCTCAACACTGCCCCTCAACACTGCCCAAGGCCGGGTGTTGGAGAGAGCGGTCTGAACGACATCATTTCCTCTCACCTGCTCTGATGTCACTTTAGTGCCCAGACCTTGGAGAGTCATGAATTGTGGTCATGTTGATGTTGGAATTGGAACAATGCTGTTGCTGTGTTTGAAGAGAGTCGGTTGGGGTGTACCTTACCTGTGTGTGATTTTGACTTCATATACAGCAACTTCCTGTAAAAGCTGCTTACCTGTGTGGAAGACTTGATGGCAAGGGGGTTTGCTTTTTATGGGGACTGAGAATAATGTAATGAATGGTGATACATGCAGTTTTATTCCCCGGAACAGTCAGAATTGATGCATGTATCTCATGGTGATCTCCCAAAGTTTCTGTCCTTGGACCTACCAGATCCTATCTTATCAATGGGGGGGATTTGTAATAACTGGATTTCTTCTTTTTTTCTCTCTTTTTTTTTTTAACAATCAATGTACTTTTTTTCGGAAGCAATTCTTTGTAAAACCTTCTTTGTCTTTTGTACAGGACATCACTATTGTAAACACTGTAAATAATCAACGCATCTGCGACAACAATCACTAAAGTATAGGAATATGGTATAAGGAGAGGAGCTGCCATTGGAGAGAGTTGCAGGTGTGGTGGTCTTTTTGTATTTACTCCAGTGGTGAGGAGCCCTAACCGTGACAAGGGCGGAATGGCATGTTTCTATACCATGGCGAATCCCATATGTCTAGCATTGCTCTATGGTCTCAATAAAGTCATGCCATCCTTAGAATCACTGTGGGTGTCTTCTGTGCTTCTGTCTGTAGGACTGAATCCTTGCTTCCTTTGTAGACAGAGAAGGTAAAAGTACACGCATCCTGCACTTCATTACTTTTTTCAAAAATATTTTTTTAAACCTTAAAAACTTGATCAAAAAAATATTTTCAACCTTTCAAAACTTTTTGTTTTGAAAATATTTTGTAAACCTTCGACTTTTTTTTCAGTTTCTTAGAAAGGAGAGGTGAAAAGAGGAGAGATATCATGCCACCAAATACAGATTAAAACTAAAGTAACTAGCCTGGCTTGAAACTAAGTAAAAAGTCCAGATATTTGTGTAAAACATTTAAGGAGTGAAAGTAAAAAGTTGTCAGAAAAATAGTGAAGTACTGATACCAGAAAAATCTACTTAAGTACAGATATTAAGTATTTGTGCTTTGTTACTTCCCATCTCTGTTTGTAGACTATAACATTACAGTAAGATGGGCTCTACTGTTGTGGTCAGTGGAGTCTATAGTTGACATTGACTGCATTGACCAGTAGAGGGCGTCAACTCTGTATGAATCATTACCTCTCAACAGTGATGCTGTGCCCGTGGCACAATAGGGCAGGTTGAACATGGAGCTCAGCTCATAACATTTGATCTCGCAGGAAATGTATGTGCTGTCTGTTGATTTCCAACTGATATACTTGCCTTCCGTATTACCTGAACAGTCTTCTACACGGCAACTGATTCTATGGCTCAGGCGGAAAATAAGTTGGTGTGGGTGCACAGCTGGGTGTAAAGGGCTGTCAGGCAGATCGCGTGCGGCTATATATAAAGCCATCAAAGGGGAGGAGTCCATTTTAGGGCTAACCCACAAACGCTATATATATTACCTGAAGTCCCACCAGGGTCCTTAATCCAGAGGATTGGCCATTCCCTCGGGTATCATCAGCACCATGTCAGACAAACCAGCTCCACCTGCAGAGGAGGCGGCCCCAGCGGAGGCTGCGCCAGCCGAAGTTCCCGCAGAGGCCCCCGCGGAAGCAGCTCCTGAAGCAGAGGCTGCCCCCGCCGCGCCCGCAGAGGAGGCTCCCGCAGCGGAAGGTAGCGCTTCTGGTTCCTGGACTTAAAAGCACCGTTGGTGCCAAACCTCATATAATTTAAGGTTAACTTTACTAACCACTCAACTAATGCTGCCCAACAATTACTAATTGCCTATTTTCTAGAATACTGCATGGAAGTGTCGATAGACTCGAATGTACTTATAAGACAGTATCTCACTGTAATAACCCATAACCTTAACAATCTTAACTGGATAACAAGCCGCCCCGGCCCCCGTTGAGGAGGCTCCCGCTCCAGGTGTGGTGCTTCACCCTTTTATGTCCAACATGTAAAACCAAGCATTTCTAGAATAATGAACGATGTTTAGTCTGTGAATTTTGACCAAGAAAAGGCCAATCTCATGCATGTGAACTGAATGTTAAGTCCCGTTTCCAGAAAGAAAAGTTAACTTTGACCAATGAAAAATTGAAACCGCTTGGTTAAGCAACAGACGCTATTTTGAAGATAACATTTTGCTATAGTCGCTCAGAAGCCTGCGCCTCATGCAAATTGATTATCTGACTGCTTAGACAATCTGACTGACCTCTTGTCGCGCTACTGTTGTCTTCTAAGACCATAGGGCTCCATAGACTATGTATCTGCTATTACTAACTACTGGCATCTAACGCTTAACGCCAGCTGCTCCTGCGGCCGAACCTGAGCCCGAGCCTGCGCCCGAGCCTGCACCCGCCGAGCCCGAAGCAGCTCACGAGCCAGTCGCCGAGGGTAAAATCAAACGTTTACTGTGATATTTAACAGTCATTGCATTCAGGTTACCAATCCTGAGGAATTCAACATGTCTTATGTCTCTGCTGCATGCCCAACCAACGAGATTCATGCTGAAGTGTCAATGCAATTGCTCCGGATACTTTAATATTTCTGTATATTTAGACACTGATCATTTCATAGAGCTTGTTTCAAGTTTTTCCCACTAATGGATAAGGTTCACAAATACATTTATGCATTTGGTGGACGCTTTTCTTCAAAGAGTCTTTGAGATGTTCAGCCTAAATAAATTTAAACACGTCCGTGCACAGCATACACTTCATTCCTGTGGACAAGGGTGATAAAATACACCTGAACATAAGTTGAAGCTGAATCGTGCATGAGCCCGTTATAACATTAACCCTTTATTAACCTCAGCCGCGCCCGCGCCTGAGGAGGCTGACGCTCCCGCCGCTGCTGAGGCCGCGCCTGCCGAGGCTGCGCCAGCCGATGCCGCGCCTGCCGAGGCCCCCGCAGCTGATGGTAACCCTTCTCCCCCTCCAGACCACAGACCCTCCATATAACCTCTTACCCCACCTCTTGATCATGCTTTATTCCTCAATGGTAAAAGTCTTGGTAAAAATAGAACTCCACACATATCAAGAACCCTGGTTCTAGAAAAACGGCAATACTCTAACCTCTTGTCATCACAAGGTACAGTATTAACCCTATGAGTACAGTAATTCAATGCTTTGGTCATCAAGGATCATTACTTCCGCTAACTAACAAAAACTACAGTTCCCATGGTTCTTTTCACACTTTAGATCAACCCTAACATTCACGATGAATTGCATTTATAAATCCAGCGCATTTGTATCCAGTGCATTTTCCTTTAGGCTTCTGCTAACCTTTCTCTCACCTGCTGCAGCCATGCAGTCAAACTGTGTGTCTAACATGTCTGATGTCTAACGCTAGCTGCCCCTGCTGCCGAGGAGGCTGCAGCCCCTGCAGAGGGTGAGGCCCCCTGGCTGGGGGCCTCGGCTGCTGAAGAGGGTAAACCCCCCCCCCCCCCCGATCCCTGACCCACCACTGACCACACAGCACCTGACCACCACAGGGCTTAACACACCTCACACACACCCATACACAACCCCTCACACTCCTGACATGACACAGTATGAACCCCTATGAACACCATCTGAGTACCCCAGAACCTGCTTTAGTCGGCGGGCGTCTGAATACACGTGCTTCGTTCACCCCTTACTTTGCTGCCTCATCCTTACGTACATGGTTCATCCTTGTAGTATGTTCCCTCTCCTGTGTCTCTCAACTCCCACCCTCCAAGCCTTTGTCACCTTTCTCTGTCCTCCATTGCTTTCCAGGCCTCTCTCCTTCCCTCTGTCTCTCCTTCATAGCTGCATCTCATCCCTCACTCATCAAACACACTCCCAAAAACCTTTCCTTCCTGTTTTGTTTCTTTGCGTATCATTGCTACTTAGCATTAGCTGACGCCCATCTAACCTTTAACCCCAGCCGCTGCCGCGCCTGCAGAGGAAGGAGCTGCTCCAGCTGCTGACGCTCCCGCAGATGGTAAACACACGCCTCCGGGACACACACACACACACTTGCTGTGTGTCCCTCTGTATAACACACTTGTATGTGTGTCACTCACAATTAGCCATGGTGGTGTTTCTGTCATAAAAGTGTTTCAGTCATCTCATACACTACTACTACGTGATGGTATGTGTGTCGGTACCACATGTGTTTGGTATCTTGAAGTGGTGTGTGTGTGTCCTTAGCCTTGTGGTTACAGAGCGGTACCAGCGTGACCACACTGCCTCTTACTGTTTGTGTTTGCCATGTTAACAAGCCTTGAGAGTATGTGAAAGAGGCAGTTAGAAAATAAGATAAAGTGTGTGTGTGTCTTTGTCACTCAATGCCATCGGAGTCCCTGTCGTGAAGCACACAAACACCTGTCCTGTACCATCTCCGCTGCTTGCTTCATTAGGATAGTAGATGACTCTACTTACCAATACCACATTTACGCCTAGTTTGTTCTTTTCATAATCAATGCCCTTTATTAACTGGCTCATCTAACATTGTTTTAACACCAGCTGCCCCTGCTGAAGGTGCTGAGGCTGCCCCAGCTGCTGAGGCTCCTGCAGAAGGTACACCTCAACCACAACCGCAACTCTAACCTTAAGAAATAACACAACCAACCAATCACCTAATATTTTCATGTCGACCCCCGGCACCATTAGAAAGAACACATTTCTACAATTAAAAATCTACTGGATGTGAACAACAATTGGCAAACAAGTTACACAGAAAGTGTACTACCAACCAAATGGGTAACTGCTACTAAGATGAGCTGAATTTATTTTACAAAGACCTCCAACTGGCACTTAAACCAATAACTTTAAAGCTCTACAATAATGTTATATGCTTGTCTTCCCAGCATGAGGTCCAGTCTAATACCTAGAGTATAATGAAGTTTATAGTTTATGAACAAATCCCGTATGCTACATAGTAAACCAATAGACATGTAGTGTACCAGTATGATTTTACACCTAGCCTGTCAGTCATTTCCATCTAACTAGATGGACTGGTATGAAAGAATTTGGTGGAATTTAAGCTTTGTGGTAGAATATTATTTTTGGGGGCAGACGTCTTTGCTTGCGTCAATCTCTATAATGTGTACATAAACCTAACAGCCTTTCCCCTGTAATACTAGCTGCTCCAGCTGAACCTGCCCCTGTAGAAGAGCCACCCAAGGCCCCCACACCACCACCTCCTGCAGGTAAAACCAAACTACAGGTCCAGGCTCCATCGAGAGCCCCACTGGCTATTCTTGGCCAATGCCACCGTGGTTGTACACACAGCTAGCAGGAGATGATGCATGAGTGGTTTAGAAAATAGACCATCGGAGAAAGCCAAGAAAAACAACAGCTGTCAACTCATCCTGAAATCATTTCAGTTGAAAACACTCGGAAGTCCATTTAAAATGCTAGATGACTTCATGAAGAATCCTTACATTTATGGCTTTACTGTGTCACTCGCCAATCATACATCTCATTCTAGGCCTACAGTTGCGTGTAGTATGACACATATGCACTATGGTCACCCATGGTTGATTTGTGTTTGTTTTGTGGTCTGACCTCGTTGCAGAACCCACCAGTGCTCCTCTGAACGTGGCTGTGGAGGATGTGAACGACACCAGTCTCACCATCAAATGGAGAAGTCCAGAGGTCCTTGGAGACTCTGGTCTGGATGGATATACCATTGAGTACTGCAAAGATGGAGGTGAGCTTCGGTTCAACACACCCCCAAACCTGGTGTTGTATGTGGCCGTGAGTGTACGAGTCAGAGTGTGTGCAGGCCTGTCAGTGTGTGTGTTTGCATTAGCCTATGGGCTGCACCTGTCTTCAGAGTGTCAGGGCCTCAGAGTGACTCGTAGCAGGGCCGAGGCCGTATAGGGAAGGAGAGAGTTTCGACGGCTGTCACCTTATCCCCTAAGCGCCACTTTTAGAAGCGCCCGCTTAGCTCTGATGACATCAGGCCTTCTGAAGTTGCTACATGGCGTCCAGAACGGCCCACTTATGGGTGTAGTGTTTGTAAACGCGTGTCAACAGGAAATAAAACACTTAATGTCCTCATTAAGTTTCAGTGTCATGGAAAGTATTGGCTTGCAAAATGGTTTCCATGGAAATGTTAATTAGAAAACTATGTTCCTCTTTTTATAGAACCTGCTATCTTTCCATTTGCGCCCTCCCCACCCCAAAAGAGACAAAAAAACTCCCTATACTTGTATATCCCTCTGTGTAATAATCCTATGACCAATATCGCCCACATGCTAATGCTAACCCTGTGCTTTTCTACAGCCACTGAATGGGTCGTGGCCAACGCAGAACTCACTGTGGCAAACCGCCTCGTGCTCAAGGATCTGACAACCGGTGACCTGCTGAACGTGCGCGTGGTGGCCGTTAATGCCGGTGGCCGCAGTGAGGCCGCCGCCCTGGTCGAGCCTGTGCACATCCGGGAGGTTGTCGGTGAGTACTTGGAAGGTCCCGGTGTGGGTGCCGGAGTTTGGGAATTAACTGATGGTTGGCCGTTTAAAATGCATTTGTTTGTTCGTTTTTTTTATTACAAGGGGGCACAATCATTATGTTCCCAAGGTCATTTATGGCCGTCAGAAGAATGATATTAACCCTCGTGCTGCCTTCGGGTCACATGACCCAAAGGTTCATAACGAACCATCGTTGTGTTTACCCAATTTTACCCAATACAAAAACAAATTAAAATAATTTTCTTTTAACCTTTGCAATGTGGGGGGTCTGAGACAGCCTAGCTGTTAAAAGAAAATGCTTCACTTTGTCTTTGTATGCGGTAAATCTGTCGCAATACGACGGTGGGTCACAATGACTGATGGGTCAGAATGACCCGAAGATAACACAAGGGTTAAGGAATGGGATTAGCTTTAGGGATTTTGGGGTCTCAACTGTATTTTTTTTCTGTATGACTTTTAGAGTGTCTAAATATTCTTTACAATCTACTACTGGTTTATTCTGGTGACTTATGACCTATCCGTCTTGTCTTCGTGTTGCGGACGAGGGCTGGTCCGTGCCAGGACATAGATGAGTGTCCCAGCTGCACTCACATAAATCCCCAAGGCTCGCGCTGACAACACCTTTCATTAGCATGAAATTATACTCAAGTATATACACACGACTTAAACACACACTTGAAAGGGTTGCCAATGAACTAACAGGCCATGAGGAAATGTGCACAAACACACACTTCCTTATAAATAGTTAAATTAGATTAAATTAGATAAAATTATTTTACAATGTAGGTAACAAATCCTTAAGGCTTTTTATGAAAAGAACTAAGAACAGTTGAGACAGCCATTTGGTTCTCCTCCCCCAGATGGCTGTCGCTTGTGTCAGACTGTTTGGTGATTGAATGCTGTGTCAGGCTGGTGCAGGAAAACATTTGGCTAATGAGCTGTCGGTCAGCGTGCCCCCACCTCACAGGTCACTAACCTTTTGCTGGATAAGTGAACTTGCATAAGATTTACAACATTTATGGCCATGGCTCTGAGGCAAACATACTGTGTGTTTTGACCAACCTGAAGTTAAGTCAAGTTCTCAAAACAACTTTTGAGGCAAAGGCCATCAAGATCCCAATCCAAAGCTTCAGTCTAGTAAATCCTAACTACAACACCACCTCTGGTCTGGGTTAATTCCCTAATGTGTTTCTTTGTTTCTAAGTTCCTTGTTTACAATTTTCATCAACACTGAGGCTGTTAAACAGTTAGCGATGAGAGGCCTGACTCTGTAGATATTGTAGCACTTGTCATGTCCTTAGAATGGTCCTATTCAGAAAAAGACTGTATCTGCATGTGTTCTGAGGTGGAGGGTGGGCGGGTTGTGTGTAGTGGTGCCCTGTCACAGAACAGGTCTGGCATTGGTCTTACATGCTACTGAAGTTCAGCATTGAAGGCAAAGTCCTTCTCTCGTGATGGATATAACGAACATGTCTACAGGGAGTTGATATGTCCTAGTGGTCCATTCCTCAGAAGGACATCCTAGGGGACAAGCTGGAAAAAAAGGGAAAAATGTGGTCACGCAACCAGAAGCGCTGGTCAAACGAGGAGAATGAAACCAGACCCTAATGGACAGATTCTGTGGAGCAGTGACCCCCAAAGAGAGAACATCCAACTATGTGTCACACGCTGTTGCATGCTGAGGCAAACACACACCTTCACAAGAACACTGTCAAACACACACACACACACACCTTCACACGAACACTGTCAAACACACACACACACACACACCTTCACACGAACACTGTCAAACACACACACACACCTTCACACGAACACTGTCAAACACACACACACACACACCTTCACACGAACACTGTCAAACACACACACACACACACACACCTTCACACGAACACTGTCATGAACATTTACCTAAACTAACAATAACAAAAACAGACACTGACACACATTCCAAGCCAGAGTCAAAGCCACATCATGGAAGTTTCCCTGGCTATTGCCATGACAATCTGGCTGACGACCGAAGTAATTCCGGGGAACAGATCAGGACATAGCTAGGAAGTGTGCTGATTAGCAGGGATTACACATGAAGCCAGGAACTAGAGGCCGGCAGGGATTCAGATGCTCAGTGTGGGAATGATGCTTGCCTGAGCCTGAGCCTGGTGGTGATCTCACACAGATACCCACCAGGAGTATGGTGACAAATGTGTTCGGAATAGGATAGGCACAGGGAGAGGGACAGAGCGAAACGAGGATGGATGGACGGGGGGTGGAGGGAGAGGAGAGAGGAGGGAGATGGATGGGGGAGGACAGGCTTGAGATTTCAGGGGAAGGGGTCTCACATATCCTGTAAGCCCAGTGAGCTTTTTAGATTTGCTGTTTATGTACAAACATCCCAGGGACTGTGTCCCTGACACTCAGCACCCTGCTTAAACCAAACCATCCTGCCCCAAGGGATTCTGGGAACACCATGGCAACTATGCATGGCTGATTAGCAGTTCACTATTTACCTTAGCTTTTTTTTCCAACTGATATTCCCATACTCATGGGCCCCTAACGGAGACATTTGGGGGGTGTAACTTGAGGAAGAGCAGACCTCGTGAGAGACAGACCAGCACATTGCCACTTTTCCGTACAGTCAGTGAAGTGGTGCAGCTTAGTTTGGAGGGGGAAGCTCATCTAAAAAAATGTTCTCATCATCATGTACTAATCATCACTGTTATTTTAAGACCTTGGATGCGAGTGCTGTCTACCCTGCCTATTAGAATACCACCCCCTGTGTCTCTCTTAGATGGTACTTAGATACAAAACAGAAAGCAATATTCTATCTGGAGTTTACCCTTAACAGTTCCTCATCCTACACTATTTTACCACAAACAAATACAATTGCAGTCCTCAGTAAACCAAAAGAACGCACCCTGTATGGACTACAATTCAGGATCAATATTAGAAAAGAAAAACTGTAATAAACACATTTAAGAAGGTACAGTCATATAATGGTCTGGCTACTGGGATCATCTGGCCTAGGATATGTTGCTAATTTTAGCACCTTAAACGCATTCTCCTGTGAGCGTTGCCCATGAGTGGCTTGTCTATTTGGGGTCCTGTTGACCTGTCATTCTCAGCATACGTCACCTCCCTCTGAAGACACAAGCTGGAAGTTTACTTCTCACACGTCTTAGCCTCCACTCAGACAACGCAGAAGGCTAATGCCAGCTAACACTGACGGCTAACTCTGAATTAGCATGCCCTGTACTCAGACAATGCAGAAAGCTAATGCCAGCTAACACTGACGGCTAACTCTGAATTAGCATGCCCTGTCAACAAAGATTTTAAGCCTTCCAAAACATTTAAAATGTTCTTGCCTAATTTCACAAGAGAAGGATAAACATTTGAAATGTTTCACATTTAGTCAACGTTGTTCAAGTAGAAGGTGTTAGGCTTCTAACTTGCCTACTTTGTATTCCAGCTGATGATGTTGCTTGCTCAGGGTTGCCAAGTTTCTCTCATCCGGTGTCAGAATCAGTCTCCTCTTAGACTGAAATATTAGCCAGTGACCAACAGATTTATGTTGTGCGAATGTATAAACATCTAATGCAATCAGATTTCTCAAAGTTGCCAAAGGTTTAGTGTTATAAACATGCAGCAGCAGTACTTTGGCCAGAATGAGACGTAAGAGTCTTTGCCTCATCTTTCCTTCCAGATCGCCCCAAGATCCGCATGCCCCGCTTCCTCAGGACTCGCCTTGTCAAGCATCTCGGAGAGAAGATCAACCTGCTTATTCCCTACAATGTAAGTCTTTCTTTCAGCATATCTCTTTACAAATGATGTTCTCTCTCTTTTTCTATTTCACACACACCGACACACGTACTAACACAGTCTGACGCCAATCGTAGCATATCCAGCAATACTATTAAACAATTAAAGTCTGTTGAGATCATGTTAAGCAGCCATGGTCTGAGAGATCACAGTAGTATTAGAACTCAGCTGGAGACTAGATATGGACATCTGGTTGGAGAGCATCACTCATCTGGCCATACCTGGCCCTCTCTCTCTCCCCCTCAGGGCAAGCCCAAGCCTGTGGTCACCTGGACCAAGAACGGCGAGCCTTTGGATTCAAAGAGGGCTAACGTTCGCAACAGCGATAAGGACAGCATCCTGTTCATCCGCACCTCTCAGAGGGACGACTCAGGCGTCTACGAGATGAACGTCAAGGTCGACAGCTTTGAGGACAAGTCCAGTTTTGTCATCCAGATTGTGGGTGAGTCACACCCTGATAACTGCAGAGAGAGAGAGAGAGAGAGAGAGAGAGCAATAGTGTGTGTGTATGTGTGTGTCATTTATGCTTATGTTTGTCTCCTCAGAGCTGCCAGGGCCTCCTGCCAGTGTGAAGCTGGTGGATACCTGGGGCTTCAACGCAGCTAATGGACCCCTCCCGTTGACAGCGGTAACACAGAGGTCACCGGGTACACCATCCAGAAGGCTGACAAGAAGACCGGGGTGAGACACGCAGACACACACATATGCAAAAATAAATATGTGTTAACATGCATATATAGAATCACACAAACACACACGTTTTGAGTTGGGTTAGAAGAACAACATATTCTGTGTGAAGAGAGCAACACACAGAACTCCTACAGGTCACTCTCAAATGAGTCTGAGACTAAATGTACTTCCTGTGGAGCTAAGACAAACTGTGCACTCGGGTCCACCCTGTTCCTATCAAATTCACATCTCTCCTGGTCTGCATCTGTTCTCCAATCGTACACATTGGCTTCAAATTCATTTACTTCACAAAAACAACAGTGGGGGCTTTTTAGTGACATGACTAATGGTCTCTCTCAAGGGTCTGAAATTAGTCTGGCAAGAAACTCTGGCAAAGTCCTGTCATGGTGCTTTCAGAGTGTTTAACACTACGCCCTTGGAGCCAACATATCAGGATACAGCTTCACCCTGAGACTGAGGAGGACACACACACTTACAGTACACACTCCCTCACACACACACACATACTTGCGCACACACACACACACACAAAGACACTTACACACATGCTAGCACACACACTCACACACTGACAAAGAGTTGATGTCGTAGAAGGTGATATGATGACTGATTTAGCCTCTGTCTGAGGAGGGTGTGGCCAGAGGAAATGTGGGTGTGGCCAGAGGCTCTGTCCCTTATTAAGACATATGAGTAAGTCACAGCTTCTGGGGCTGTAAGCATATCTCGACAGATGGCTAGAAGAGACCGATCATCTGTGTCAACGAGGGAGAGAGAGAGAGAGAGAGAGAGAGAGAGAGAGAGAAAGAGAGAGAGAGAGAGAGAGAGAGAGAGAGAGAGAGAGAGAGAGAGAGAGAGAGCGGGAGAGAGAGAGAGAGAGAGAGAGAGAGAGAGAGAGAGAGAGAGAGAGAGAGAGAGAGAGAGTAGGACTGAGAGGGGCATGGACAGGGAAAACAGAAAACCAGTGGAAGGGAGGGTGAAAAGAGAGCAGGGCAGAGCTACAGAGATTGTGTGAGGGAGGGCAAGATTTGTAGATGCAAGAAAATTAGTGACAAAGTGGGTGCTTGTTGCCTTGGCGACAGTCTAAAGGGAAACAAGCTGCCAGTCATTATGGAGTGTGAACATGTGCAAGATAGATACAGCAGGACCATGTGGCATGGTACTGTAACTGATACACACACACACACCACTGCCCAACACACTGCCAGCAGTCAGCTGCTGAATGAATTAATGAGCCTAGTTAACTTTTTATGTCTGTTAACGTCTCTTAATGAAGACAACTTTCAAAGCAAATTTGAAAAAAAAATACTACTTGACATGTGCTTGTATAATTGTCCTCTGCATACCCCTCCTGCCCCCCAACTTACACTGAGGGTGTTTCTGAATGAAGCATCTGATGTTGTGTTATAGTGTTTTGGCCCATACACAGCAGGTGTGTTTCTCTCCCTCATGTTGTATTGTGTTGTGTGTCCCGTACAGGACTGGTTCACTGTGCTGGAGCACTACCACAGGCTAAACGCCACCATCTCTGACCTCATCATGGGAAATTCCTACGTCTTCCGTGTCTATACGGAGAACAAGGTTGGGATGAGCGAGGAGGCAGCCGTCACCACAGAGTCCGCTACCATCCAGAAGATAGGTAAGCAGAAACCGAGTGGGTGACTGTGGCATAATAGCATATTTGGATGAGAAATACTCTGCACCTTCTGCATTCTTCAAATTGTGAAACCCGTCAACACAATTTACCCCCTGTCTGCCTGTGATGCATGCTCTTTGACAATGTTGTTGCAATAGAACTTTGGAATTAACTTTGTTTCATACATTCATACATTCAAGACCTTAGTCTACCCCTTAACATGGCATTGTGTATATTTTGGATCTGGAAATCAGAAAGCAAGCATTAAGTTATTTCTGTGTGGCAAAATCAAAATCAAATCAAATTTATTTGTATAGCCCTTTTTACACGCAAGCATGTCACAGAGGGCTTCACATATGCCCATAGAACTGCCCCTCAACCAACCTAAACCCTCAAGGAAGACAAGGAAAAACTCCCCAAAAACTCTCAACAGGAGAAAAAAAAAATGGAAGAAACCTTGGGAGGAGCAATTCAGAGAGGGATCCCCTCCTCCAGAGACGGTTAGTGGGAGAGAGGAGCAGAACACAGGCTAAACATACAGTGTCGATGGGTTTTTAAAACACCAAAATCCATTATTCAACTTTAATGATGTAGGACAGGACCGGGAGACTCGCGACCAGGTCCAGCGTTGGCTGACCGACGACCAGGCAGGTGCTGACAACTCAAACCCCCCACACCACAAGGGATGTGTGTGGGGGGGACAGAGAGAGGAGAGCAGGGATTAGAGAATGCCAGGAGCAGCTAACAGTTACAGTCATAATAGAATGAGATCCCCACCGGTCAAGTGTGGACTGGTGCAGCAATTTAACAGAGCAAAAAAGGGGAATTTGATGCAACCCCACACACCAAGACAGCGACAGCCCCCCTCATTTGGAACATGAAATCTGTTCCAGGGGAAGAGAACTCTAAAATAAGTTATACTTAAAGAATAAGGATGGAAACAACCCGTCCCCCGTTGCCTCCAACTAGTAACATACTTACCTTTAACAGTCGTAGAATTGACTAAACAATAACGTTTTTAACCTAATTTTAAACGTCGAAACAGTATCAGACTCCCTAATTGAGACGGGTAGTTTATTCCAGAGAAGAGGCGCTCTATATGAGAACGCCCTACCTCCAGCTGTTTTTTTCTTAATTTTGGGAACCACCAGATAGCCGGCATCTTGTGATCTAAGTGTGGCACTGTTTAACATTATCACAGCTTCTCACTGACTTGTTTATCGGCAAAGCTTTGCAAGTGATAGCTTGGTGTATATGTGTGGGTGTGTGTGCGTGTTTGTGTTTCAGGGTACAAGCCTGAAATCAGTCTTAGCTCTGCTATAATCATTAGGGAACGCTGACCAGAGGTCAGCTATTCCTGAGGTACATTTAAGAGGCTCAGACAACACTAAGACAGCAAGGGTAGTCCATTTGAATGTTTGTGTATGTATGTGTGTTTGTGTGTGCGTGTGAGTGTGTGTGAGTGTGTGTATGTATGCATGTTTGTGTGAGTGCACTTGCGTCGGTGCATGTCGAACGTCTACGCCTCGCCTGTCCCTGACGGTCCCTGACGTGCTGAAAGGGGTCCGTCGTCGACGTTAACGGCTGTGCTCGCTCTCTCTCCGCCGTGCTCGCTCTCTCTCCGCCGTGCTCGCTCTCTCTCCGCCGTGCTCGCTCTCTCTCCGCCGTGCTCGCTCTCTCTCCGCCGTGCTCGCTCTCTCTCCGCCGTGCTCGCTCTCTCTCCGCCGTGCTCGCTCTCTCTCTGCCGTGGTCAGTCTCGACTGAGGTTGTTCCGTATGTCGTAGGCATCAGCTACAAGCCACCAGAGTACAAGGAGCATGACTTCAGCGAGGCTCCCAAGTTCACCGCCTCCCTCAACGACCGTGCTGCCACCGTGGGATACACCACCAAGCTGCTGTGTGCCGTGCGTGGAAGCCCCATGGTAGGCCCCGGCACTCACACACACACACACACACACAGACACTGAGGGGCTCCCTTCACCTTGTAAGTAGACATGCGTACACACAAACACTGTACAATTTGGCATGAATAGAATCACCAGGATATCATTTTAATTCTATTCCATTTCTATAATCTCACCGCCTCTAGCTATATTCGCATCTGAAACTACCCGCATCACAATGGCCTTCCCAGCATGCCCCACAGAGAGCTGTTGACAGCTGCTGATTGTTTGGTATTCTGCCACGTGATTGGCTACCCGTGATTCTCCCGTGGTGACCTGTGAGTGGTCAAATCAGAGCGTAGACACGCTTCAGATACCTGGGAGGGCTGGCAAAGCTCTGGTGATCTGGAGAGACAGGGCGAGGACAGGACTCCTCATGACTGGCAACGTTTTCACCTCAGCGGTTAAACTGTGAACTGTTGAAAGTCAGGGTATTTGTCAGTTATTCTTAAACTGGTGTAAGTGCTGTCATTCAGGTTTCACCTCAGGGTAAGAAGTTCAGAAGGAATGTGCTGAGATCCAATCCATGTCACGTGTGGCCCCGTGCCAGGAATGTCTTTGGGACTTTAGCTCATTGTCTCACCACATAGCTGAGATTCACTGACTCAATATCGCTTGAAGGACTTTTAATCAATATCGCTTTAATATCGATTAGAAGTCAGATCAGTGTGTCCCACAGACAGAGTAGTGTGTGTTAACCTTCAGGTGTATCACCTACAGGCACCATTTCTGTTACCAGTTATCCATTCCATCAGCAAGCCAGTAATGACGGCTAGCCCTGGCATGTGAATGCGATTGTCTCAATCCATCAGTCCAGTCTACATTACATTTACATTTAGTCATTTAGCAGACGCTCTTATCCAGAGCGACTTACAGTAAGTACAGGGACATTCCCCCCAAAGCAAGTAGGGTGAAGTGCCTTGCCCAAGGACACAACGTCATTTTTGCACGGCGGGGAATCGAACTGGCAACCTTCAGATTACTAGCCCGACTCCCTCACCGCTCAGCCATCTGACTCCCAGTCTCAGCCAAAGTCTATGCTTTGGCGGCTGCTCCCGCTGGTTAAACATATCTTTACAGTTGTCTTACTGACGCAGATGGCTCGCTCTCCAAATGGTGCTGCTGGGTGGAAACAAGGCTGATTATGTGTCCTAACGTCCTTGGCTCTTCACCCCATCCCGCGAGGAAGAGAGACTGAGAGAGGGAGAGAAAGAGAGAGGCAGAGAGAGAGGCAGAGAGAGAGAGAGAGAGAGAGAGAGAGAGAGAGAGAGAGAGAGAGAGAGAGAGAGAGAGAAAGAGAGAGAGAGAGAGAGAGAGAAAGAGAGAAAGAGAGAGAGAGAGAGAGAGAGAGAGAGAGAGAGAGAGAGAGAGAGAGAGAGAGAGAGAGAGAGAGAGAGAGAGAGAGAGAGAGCGGAGGGAATGGGCTGAGCCACATGCCAGTGGTTGCTGCTGCATATCTGAGAGGGGTCCTCACAGGTGGCCGTGGCTGCCCGCTGCATGCCTGTTGCTCTCTCTAAGGACCCAACGGCGAGCGCACAGGCCAACTGGTGCCTTCTTAGAGCACTGAGCGAGAAATAGAGAAGCGGGGGGGGGGGGGGGGTCAGTGTGAGTGTGAGTGAGGGGAGGGGAAGGGGAGAGAGAGCGTGGAGGGATGAAGGTAGGAGAGGAAAGGGGTGTTAGACTGGTAGAGAAAGAGTCATGTTTCAAGGACAGCTGAGGAGGGTGTAGGGAATGAAAGTGTCTGTGTGTCCGTCTTTCTGTGAGTGTATTTATTTGTGTTTGTGGTGTGGTTGACAGAGAGCGATGACATGACTGCTGAATGTGTGGTGAAATCCTCGTTCGTTACGGATGCCCAGGGATATGCCTGCATTTCCAGGAGGACCCTGGTGCTGACCCCCTTCTCAGACCTGTAAACCTATAGCTGCACTTGCCATATCCTCGTCTATAAGGGGGACGGGTTGGGTTCGACATGTGCAGCAACTACGGCAGCTGTCTGAAACCTACTTGTGCATGTGTCTTTGCGCTTGCCTGTAATTGTGTGTGTGTGTGTGTGTGTGTGTCCTCTTGAGAGGCTCACACTTCTGCTGGCTCTGTGTCCAGTGACACCACAGCACAAAGAGGTAGATAAGAGAACACAGTGATAGGCCCACATCCAACTCCTGATCAAAATAACTCTCCCAGGACAGAGGAGGTTAGAAGGTTAGATGAGAAAGCAGAAGCTGTAGGAAAGAGAGAGAGAGAGACAGAGCAAGAGAGCGAGCGAGAGCGTCGAGCAGAGAAAGTGAGAGATTGTTTAGGGGGGAATTTGACACAGAGATAAGAGTTGCCTGTCTGTGTTGTATCAGTTCAGGCACTATTTTTGCGCCACTTGTCAAGACAAAACCTGACCTCAACTGTATATATATATATATCTGTAACTGTCCCTCAGACTATGGGAGTGGGTTTGGATGAAGAGAAGAACCATGGTGGGTGAAGGAGGCTGGAAAGAGATAGAGAGATGAGAGCCTGACAGCTTGTGAGAAAAAGGGGGCTTATCAATCAACTCCCTGAGGCTAGCCACGTTAGCGTGGCTCCCCCCTCAGCTCTGTTCCTACCCATGGGAGTCATGGCCCTGCCTACGGTAGGGTCAGAGGGACAAACTGCATGCCAGGGGGTGTGGGGTGCTGGGTATGGCTGGGGGTGGAAGATAAAAGTTATTGGTCTGGCGATAGATAGTCCAGAAAGACACTCATGTCTACCATACCTCAAGCAGTTATTTCTGTCACCAGATTGACTGGGGTCTTTACTTCTCTCTCTTATTCCTTCCATCCTTCACTCCTTCTTTCATCCCTCTAGTCTCTACGAACCAGCCTCATCCTCTGGTCGAGGGTGATGCTCTAGTCTCTAAGACCCAGCCTGATTCAGGGACAACAGGGTTCTCTCATGCAATAAGACTGAGGGGTAGAGTGATGAGAGCTAACATGCGAACCTGCTAGACCCCTGGAGGTGTAAAACAGTGTCCAGGGATATTAGTTTGTGGATTCAGCAGTCGTCCTCCATGGAAGTAGGAAAGCAGCGGGCGAGGGGATGTGGGAGATTCCATCCCCTGGGGGTTCTGACGGGAACGCCATGTTGCCGGAGCATCAACCAATCACAGAGCAGCACATTCCTGACCAGGGGTCAGGGACAGGCTGGGGTTACTCCCTTGGTGCCCCTGGTGCCCCGACTGTAAACCTCACTGGTCTGCAGGGCCAGGATAGAGGAGCAGGTCAAAGTGGGGGTTGTCAGGAACAGAGAGGAAAGGAAGATTCTGCTCCTTTCTGAAGTTGGTTGATACTGACCTGTTCTTATAAAGACTGTGACTAGAAGTCAAGTGTTTGTCTTCTCATTTTAAGATTACCAACACAGACTGGTTGTAGCACAAAGATTTCACACTTTACACTGTCTAAGAATTACAAATCGCTATCTCCTCCCCATCCTCCAGCCCAAGGTCATGTGGATGAAGAACCAGATTCCCATCGGTGAAGACCCCAAGTACCGTCAGATCTCCAACCAGGGCGTGTGCTCCCTGGAGATCCGCAAGACCGGCAACTATGATGGGGGCGTGTACACCTGCAAGGCCAAAAACGCCCACGGAGAGGCAGTGGTAGCCTGCAAGCTAGAGGTCAAACGTGAGTATGGATGGACTGGGCATTTACTGCAAAACACCTACATGACACGATGCATTACTGAGACATGACAGCAAGCACAATCAATCCAAAACCTTTATTTCAAATGAGGTCCTCTTGGTAAAGCAATGCATAAAGGGTACTGCTGTTGTCAAACAGTTACAAACTCGGTCAGATACAAAGGAAATAGTTTGAATAGTAGCACCTTAAACCGAAAGTAACAGGATGCATTCGGTTCTGTTGACGAGTCACATGGTGTACATGCACAATGGGGGTCACTTCTGACCGTCGCCCTTCCTGCTTCTGTTCCAACAGAGGTCATTGTTGCAGACGCTGATAAGGAGAAGGAGGAGGAGTAAAACAAAACCAATACACACACAGGTGAGTTACACACTTCAGTCAGCGTTGGCCAATCTCAAACCTCTGATGCTCTTCGCTGGCATCGAGCTCACAGCCTCACATTAGATGCATTACTCTCTGCCCTTCTCACCCTGTGAGAGCCTCACACACACACACACACACACAGTCATTCTTGCCCCCTTGGCCCCAAGTCGTCTTACCCCTCCCACGCCCCCCCCACCCCCTCCCCCATCACACCCCAACAGCGAGACACTTTGGGAAGTGGTAATGTGGAGAAGATTAATGTTAGTGAAATTGCAATACCGAACAGCGAATGGCTGTTTGCCCTGCTTTGATGTTTCTATACATGTGTGCAAACTGCTAGGCAGCTTGTGGTACTTGTTGGACAGATTGTTTAGTGCTCCTCAAATGCCAGTGGAGTTTCCCTTTCAAGGAGAGCCAGGGAGAAGTTGTGCAGCGATATGCCCTGGCATATCTTGCTATTCCCAGCTCCCCTCCATACCTCCAACTCTCCTAGCAATGCTGCAGAGAGGAAGAGAATCATAAAAGCACACAGAAACGTAGGGATAGAGAGAGAGAGAGAGAGAGAGAGAGAGAGAGAGAGAGAGACAGAGAGAGAGAAAGAAAGAGAGAGAGAGAGAGAGAGAGAGAGAGAGAGAGAGAGAGAGAGAGAGAGAGAGAGAGAGAGAGAGAGAGAGAGAGAGAGAAAGAAGTAAAATAATGGAGTAACGAGAAGCTCGGCAGGGAGCTAGGAAATATAGAGTAAGAAGGAGAGAGAGAGTAGAGGGGTTATAAATTGAGGAGAGAGAGAGGAACATGGAAGGAGGGAGGGAGGGAGGGAAGGAAGGAGTGATGATGCAGAGGATGGGTCAGGGTAATGGTTTCCACATGAAGGACCAGTCTGTAATGTGACCCAGTGTTTTACGGCCCATGTAAAAAGAGCCGAAGCTACTGTACATACAGATCTGGACTGCAAATGACCAACCATGTGAAGATTTATGATGATAGATAGATCAGACAGAAAGACAAAAAAAACGTAGGAGGACAGAAAGACAGTTTGACAGGAAAAGAGGGAGATAGAAAGAGAGTGCATTTGCCTTTTTGACCAGACAGAGGCAGCAGTGGATTGAAACGTGTCCACTTGAAATGGATGGTGGACACATTTCAAATTTCACAGCGATCCACTGCTGCCTTGAAATGTGTCCCAGGGTGGTGTATGTGACAAGATGAGAGGTCCTGAGCTTGCTTTTCTGTTCTGAGTTCAGGTCTTACCATTAGTCTCTCTGTCTGCCTGGTATGTCACAAAGGGGTGGGGGGGGGGGGGTTAAGGGGGAGGGAGGTATGGAGGAGAGGCAGCTGTGGCCCCCCTAAGACACAGCCATACATGGGAGGACTCTTCAAGTGAGGGGGTGCAGAAGTTCCTTGGGTGGTGTATGTGTGTGTGTGTATGTGTGTGTGTGTGTGTGTATACCCGCCTTCTAAAAATGACTTTCGGTGCGATGGCGCTCAGGGCTGTCGATCTCTTCACATTACCATGAGTCAACAGGGTAAGAGGAGGTCCCCCACTGGTAGAGGGGAGAAGAGAGAGGATGAGGGGAGGGGAGGGGAGGAACATCCAACCCAGGTAGACAGGTTACATCAGATACTGCCATTAAAGATTGAAGAATGGATTCACACACACACACACTCAAACAAACATCTAACACATTGTCTCTTGTCTTCCAGTGCCTTAGCAGGACCAGTGGGAGTCTGGACCTTAGGTTTCAAATGTGAGTCATTGTTTCTCTGTGTGTGTTTGCTTATTGATTGTATTACATTTGACATTTTATTCGTTGAGCAGACGCTTTCATCCAAAGCGACTCGCAAATTGCCTACAGTCCATCTGTTCCACAGGTGTGTGTATCCAGTATCTCATCCTGTGTCTGTACTCTCCCAACCATAGATTGTTGATGGAGTTGAGCAAGACAGACGATTGGCTGCACTGCAGCATGTACATAAGAAGAAGGAGGAGAGGACATCACCCCCCCCCCCCCCCCCACACACACACACACACACACACACACACTCCCCTCCCAGCTCCACCCCTGTGTACCCACCCTATGAGGACTGCAGGAAAACCCCCATCCCAGATGTTCTTATTTGTTAAACCCAAACCAACCTGTCGAAGTAACGCCAAAGAATACACCTGGAAACACATTGGATGTATGCTTAGTTGTGCAGGCTAGCGTCGAGGGAGTCACTGTTATCCAGCGCTATTTATTTCTGCTGCCTTGTGTCTGTCTGCTGTTTATTTTCACCCGTGTGTTTGCTCAATAAAAGGGTGAACCCACAGACCTGTGAGTGTGAATGTGCTGTGCATGAATATGCATTAAAGTGTATTTTTTGAGACAGAGATATTAATTTGTGTCTTTTTTTTTTACTCTCCTCTCCTCTTTATTGACACTTGGATTGACTTTCCTTTTCTCCGAGTCTTTTATACCAAGTTAATACTCGTAATAGTTAATGGACATTGTATGGGGGGTACACTGACAGCCTGGCTGTACAAAACATTAGGGGTCGATGATGTTACACAACTTTACACTTAACTCATGCTACATCAATATGTTTTACTTCCACGAATGTGTAAACAATAATGGCTTTACAACTGGCACAAGGTGGGCACAGTTGGTTCTGGGTGTGATTGTTTTGAAATCCAGGGGGTGCCTGAAATGATGTCAACTGTGTCAGCAGATGTCAGGTTTAGTCTGTGTTTTAAATGCTTAGTCATTTTCCTATGCCATCTCACAAGACATCGACTGTGTCTGCACTTCTGTAAGTTCTTACATATCGTATTTACTGATCCTGTAGTAGAACATTACTCCACCTTGTCATGGTGAACACTGACACCTACAGGTCACTTGTTATTTCTGTGTCTGTGCTTGTTTCTCTCTGAGACACACACAGTCTCTCTCTCGTTCTCTCTCTTATCTCTTTCTGTCCACCTGTTTCTATCTCGCTCAGAGATGAGACGACTTTTCTGGTATCGGTACTTTACTTCACTATTTATTTTTTTTCCAACTTTTTACTTCCACTCCTTACATTTTTTACACAAATATCTGGACTTTCTACTTCGTACAGTTTTCACTTTGACACAAATTTCAGTACTTTGATGTCCTTTCTCAAAACTCACAACTGATATGCTAACACAATTTTCAATTGCTTGGATACAATACAAATTCACCTTAGATCATTGAACTATAATCATCTGTTCAAAATGATACAACTAATCAAAGTATCACCATTTTAAAATGAAATTCACAGATACATCTGAAATGTCTATAATTTCCTTACATTAATGACCTGTCAATTGATACGACTGCTCAAAATTATAAGTAACTCTTGCATTTCTCTTAATGCATAGTTTTATAGAAAATATTCCAAGTTTAGAACATGAAAGATTCAGTATAACGAGATCCATTGACACCAATTACTATGAAACATGAACAAATTGGACTAAACCATCATGTTTTCAGATTTGAAAACCAGCTGCACCTCTAGGTATGCATGCCTTGTACTCTAATTGCTTTGTCAATTTACAGCTTTGTACTTTTCCCCATACTCTCCCTTCCTCAACCAAATTGAGGAATTGTTCTTCACATGGAGGTGTAAGATAGGCACCCTCATGAACAAGTTGCTCTTCTCCAGGCCATGGATGAGGCATGCAATTACATCATAGCAGGCCAATGTCAGGCCTGGATTCACCATGCCTGGAGATTCTTTCAGAGATGTTTGTCAAATGAAAACATCTATTGCGATGTGAATGAAAACTTGTGGCCAAATCCACAAGACAGGGTTGATGGAAATATAGGAGAGTAATCAATCCTTTATTTTGCTTAGTTTTTTTGTTCTTTGAGCCAGGTGAGGAACACTGCAGTACATGTTCACGTACTGTAGCATAGTTTTCTTTTATAGCAAATTTTGTTTGCTTTGATACAAAAAAAACTAAGAAATGTCATAATTTGATTGTATTTCATCAATACATTTCTGATTTTGCTCAATGATTCCCCTGTCTGTAATATTCTCTCTTAGTCCATTTATGGTGATGTAGTATCTTATGAAACATGTATCGCATATTTTGTAGTACAATATGTAATGAATGTACAAACAACTACATGGTGAAAGTATGGGTATCTTGTGTGTGGATGATCTAAGCAGGGGCGGTTTTAGGCATGGGCGGACCGGGCAGCCGCCCGGGGCGGCATTTTTTCATGTCACGTGGGGGGCGCACGAGCATAAAATAAATAAATAAAAATATCTGCGCCGCGAAGCGGTTTTCTCTTTTCTATCATTTCACTGTGTGGGGAATTGGCAAATTGGCGCCCCCTTCAGGCAGCTGCAGGCACCCCTGCTTGCTGAGAAGGTGCCGTGCACAGAAGCTGTGTGAAAAAAGGGGAGGGACAGACAGCTCATCTGACTGGGTCTCCCAAATGGAACGGACAATTCATAATATTATAAATATAGGCCTAAAGTTCCTGCACATTTTTTTTTTTTTTTTTATTGTGTGAAATGGCGAATAAAAAAAAAGGGTATAGGCTAATTCTTACGTTTGTTAGCCTTTTTGCTATGATGCTTGCTATGCAACAACAATATTTCGGTTTTAACTCAACAAACACGAGATAACATTTCACCATAATAGTGTGCTTTGCAACAACACTGTTACAAGTTCAGTTATTATTTATTTTCATTATTTAGGTTAGGCCCTGTAATTAGCCAACGGAATTTTCAAATCTGTAGGTAGTTTCAAAGACGAACATTTGCTATTTGCAACAACTATATTTCGTGATAAAGTATAGTTTAACGTCATAACTAAAAGTGTTCCTCCCTAAAAGTTATATTAATATAGCATGTAATAACAGACATTTAGCTTGTAAGGGCATGTTTATGTAACCCTCCTATTATGTTTGGTGTCAATTTGACCCCAGGCTGTTTTAGCTGTATAGAACATAATGGGGGGGGGGGCGTCTCGCCCTGGGTGTAATTCAATGTAGAACCGCCACTGGATCTAAGTGAATGTTCCTATGGTATTTCATGATAAATTCGTTTTTTGAACTAATGTTTCTGCATGTGCAAGGTAAAATATGAACATACAATGTTATGCCTTGAACATGTGACAGTGTGTGTTACAATTAATGACTGTTTCGAGTTTTGTATCTAGAGTTTTGAAAAAGGACAGCAAAATGTGTTTGGGCCAGATTTGGACCAGGTCTTCATTAGCATTTGGCGCAGATCCGCTAAACGGACCTGGACCGGGCTCATCCTTTCCAACGGCCCAATACCGGAACAGGTTCGAATTACGGATCAGAGACAGATCTGGGCCAGAAGTGGCCCAGTACAGTTATTAATGCCATGACGTGTGGTGCGGATCTGGCCCAGATCCGCGACTCACATCAAGAGCTCATCTGGCCCTGGTCTGTGATTCATACTTAGGCTATTATGGGCCAAACAAATATCCACGCAATTTGTAATTTTCAAACGTTTTATTTTATTTTAAAACAGGCAAAAGAGAACATTACAGCATAAAAAAAAACACGGGAATTGTTACGGGAATATGCAACGGTTCATTTAAATTTAATTTCATAGTGTGTTGATGTTGAAGACTATATGTGTATAATACAGTGAGACTTTGGATATGGTACTGACGTCCGAACTAGTTAATGTATTTGGACGTGAGAAGTGGGCGCTAGCAGTAGCTAGCAGCGATCCCCGCAGGCTACTATAGTAGTATTTTGTATTTTGCTATAGCATAGCATAGCAGCTATGCTAGCTAACTAGCTATGCTAGCGCTAACATGGCTACGATGTTGCAGCTAACACACAATGGACACGATATTCAGCAATGTTGGTAAATAATAAGCAAAGATAACCGTTTTGGCCTTATGTTCACATTAGTTGTGTAGTTGTGTTGTGTTAGCTAGTTGTGTTGTTTAAAAGAACCTACTGTACCAGCTAACCGTATATGCTACTAGCTTGTCTAGGCACGTACGTCTGAGGTTGTCAGAATAATGTGGTGTAAACTAAGTTTGTAAACTTTTATGTTTAATATAAATATTTAACAGACTAACATGACATCAACACCAGTTAACTTTTACATTTTTACTTAGGCCTATAATGCACTTACCAACAATCACAAATCACAACAATCACAAAGACGGTGCAGCCTGCGGTCTTCCACTCTACAGTCAGATAGAGTGGCAGGTTTATGTGGGGGAAAAGCTTTCCGTTAGTTGTGGCGCGTCTGGTCTGCGCAGCTCCCGCGTATCCGGCCCACACCCGCCGGGCAGACTCGATTCAGTTGTGGCGCGTCTGGTCTGCGCAGCTCCCGCGGATCCGGCCCAGAGCCATAGAAAATGATTTATTATCATCTTTTTCTATGGCTCTGATCCGGCCCACACCCGCCGGGCGGACTCGATTCAGTTGTGGCGCGTCTGGTCTGCGCAGCTCCCGCGGATCCGGCCCAGAGCCATAGAATAATATTTTTTATCATATTTGTATATGGCTCTGATCCGGCCCACACCCGCCGGGCGGACTCGATTCAGTTGTGGCGCGTCTGGTCTGCGCAGCTGCCCCGGATCGGCGCCGCAACCGCCGGACGGAATGTTACAGCCAGAATTTCTATAGAGGTCTGGCGCAAATTTGGTGCAGATCTGCATAGTGAGTGCGACTGCTGCGCGAATCTGCTGATTCGAAAACGGATCTGGCACAGATGTAAATGCTGTCTGGGAAGGTTCTGAAATTTGTGTCAAAGATTTCTTTGATTGTAAAACATGTTCAAGCCAGTCTCGTTACTTTAGTTTTAATCTGTATTTGGTGACATGACCTCTTTCTCTCCTCTACTTTCTCTGTGTGTGGAAAATAGAGGAGAGGTTTTAAAAGGTTGACTTTTTTTTACATTTCTTATCACCGATGGCCATAATGAGGAAGATGTTCGAAATAGTCTGTGTCAAAAAGGATTCCTTGCACATGCGCTGCGTGTCCATAGTTTATTTTTGTATTACTGTAACGTCTTAATATGGTCCAGTTACCAGCGTGACACTAAAACTTGGTAGCAATGGCTACTTTTAGTATAGAGCCCACACTTCTTTACTTTAACTTGAGTGAAAAAGTCAACTTTTACCAGAGTCTTTTTAAACATGAGTATCTGTACTACTTGAGTGAAGGATGTGTGTACTTTTGCCATCACTGATCTCGCTATCTATTCATCTGTCTGTATTTCTGCTTTTAACATAGACAGGGCAGTATTCATAAAATGCAATACACTTATTATTATAAACTATTATACTAAAAGTAAGTGGCTTTTTGATTACCAGTTTTGAAGAATCTCACAGATAACTTGCCAGGCACAAGCCTCATGAATCAGCCAGCCACAGGGCTGCAGGATGTGGTGTTTGATTTTCCACATCCTTTTCACACTCTGAACACACCCATCATGCAGGGGTCTGATGTTACAAATGCATGTGACAGTTGTAAGGATAGACTTGATTGATTTAGATGGATCTTTCTTCTATGGATCATGTCAACTCCCCCACAGTCAGCTTGGCTTTTAGTCTTGGGTCTTGCATTTTGATTCAGTGAGGGTACTAGAAATTGAGCTTTTGATTTGTTCCCTTATCTCTAGCTGATCGTAAGTCCAGAAGTACAAGTTAGATAGGTATGGGTATGGTTGAACAATCATTTCCTGTTTCGTCAAAAGAACTGTCAGACAGTGTTTAGGGCAGGAAAGGCAGATGTATGCTGAAAGTTTGAGGTGAGGTTGGAAATATGCATAACCCACAACACACACACACACACAGCATCTGAACGGGGGGACACACCACACACACAAACTGCAGACATGCACACACCACACACACACATACACACAACAGCACACCATGCATGCAGAAGCACACTACAGTATAGAGTGAGAACAGCAGATGCAGGTCAGAGAAGCTGGGTGTGCGTCACCTTCAGAGACACTCAGAGGAAAATGTGTCTCGATAGGCTCCTCGTCTTCTGTAAGTTATAATTTCTTCAACATTTTTGAGAACATTTACATGTAGGGTGAGTTCAGGTAATGTGGGACATCAGGTAAAGTGGGACAGTTAAGCATTTTCATGATTTAATATGTGCAAAACCGACATCCAATCACCAGAGCTGATCTTGACTCGTAAATACAACACTCTAGTCTATGCAGTGGTTTTTATGTGTCTGACATCATCTGAGTATGCGTGATCTCTGGCTTGACAGGGGGTCCGTACAGAAAAAAACGCATCGAAAGTTCAGCGGCATATGACATTCTATTTCTCAATGATAAGGCTGGCAAAGGAATTTAAATTAAGTTACAATGAGTATTATTGAAGCATAATGAAGGGGTTTAACCACTGATTGAAACACACACATAAATGTGTAAAATAATGCTTTGTTAGCAAATAAAAAAACTTTTATGTGATTGCATTCTAAAGTGGAACATCTAGTAATGCTTTGTTTATGCTATAAAATAATTTAATTCGACAATTCTCACATTTTTAATACCAATGCATCACACTGCACTACCTGTTTACGCTCCTGTTTCGCCCGCGAGACAAAAATGCTGCCTCCCCCTTCCTCAGTTACGACGCACTAAATTCTGAAATTAGCTCGTTAGCCTTGTAGCTGACAGCTAGCTGAAAATGCCAATACCTCATTTGTATGCGTCTGTGGAGCCTTCAAAATAACAGTCGATTGCGCAATATGGTTGACAGAATCAGTGTTCTTTGTGCGCCAATCCTTGGAATCAGATAAAGCACTCCAATGTGTTCATGCTTCAGTTTTTGTGTTTCAGTATTACTAATTAGGGATTTAGCTATTATATATGATATTTCTAAGTACCAGAGATGGGCCAGAGATAACAATTATGAAAAAAATACCTTTTTATTTGACCTTGACCTTGGTTACAAAGGGTCATTTTGGAGTCTCCAAAAGACCCTTTTAGAAAATTCCTGGATGTACTCTTATAAAAACATGTGTCAAATATGAATATATTGTGGTATTATGTTTGACTTTTGATTTGAATTGGGTAAGGCTTCAACCTGTGGTCCAATTTAGTCTTCCAGATAATACCTACCACCTCTAGGCCTATTCAGGCCTCTGTTTTCAAAACAAAATCTAGGCGGAAATAGAAATTTTCACTTTCCTTGTGTTCAAGCTTCTATTACTCAACACTAGAAGGACTGACAGGGGTCCTGACAACAGGGGACATAACTTCAGAGTGTCAGCTTTCAAAAGAGATCATTTACATGCATGTACTCCAAATGGTTCAAGAACAGCTTCCAATTTACTTTGGGTATGCTGTTTAGGCGTTTTCAGGCAAATTTAACAGGAACATGAAAAGGTTAAGTTCCCAAGTAAATAACAACTTTCACTGTCATCGAACCAGCGCTTTCAGACTTGTAAGCGTGACCCGCTAGTCCAACAGAATACTAACGCATCGTGACTAGCTAGCTAGCACATATACTGCAGATCACTAAGAGTTACACTTTATGCCTATTGTATAAGTCAAACCCCACAACTAAATGAATCTTGCCACACCCTTGCACTGTTGCATTAACATAAACTAATTATTATTAATATTAGTGATAGGCTGACAGATGATGACTGTCCCACTTTACCACACAAGCTGTCCCACATTACCTGAAAATGCTGGCTGAGTGAGAGAGGTGATCATGTTATGTTTCAAAGTGTGTAGCTCCTAAAATACTGTGTATCCCCATTTCATTCCAACATGAAAATGTTCCTAAGTCCTAAAACCATTTACAGACACCTTTTGCCACGTTGGATATTTGTGTTTCTCTGGGTCTTTCACAAAATATTACGCCCTTACAAGTTTTGGAAAGGGTATCCCTTACGTTCCATCGTAATGCGCAAGCTCTGACAGTTAACCCTAACCCTTTTGATCAGATAGTGCGGCATGCAAAATACGACCAGTACGAAAAAAAGAGAACAAACTAAATTGTCATATTTTCTATTCTGCAGTGCTCTCAGTTAGTCTCTGCTCAACCCAAGATCATACAAAAGTTACACCACAACTGGATGGTAAGAACACTGCTCTTTAGTACTCTATTCTCTCTCTCTCTCTCTCTCTCTCTCTCTTTATCTCTTTTTCTTTCTCTCTTTCTTTCTCTAGTCTCTCTGTCTCTGTCTTTCTATTTATTTCTATTTTTCTCCAGATTAAATTAACAGGAAACAGTGTCATGATAAGTCTGCTGAACAAGATAGAAAGGTTAGCAGTCAACATAACCAAAAGAGCCTAAGACAGCCTTGTGATGACACATATATATCACCTTTGTGCATAAGCATTTCATTTAGCTAAGCTTCGCTCATGTGCCACGTAGGAAAAGGTCACGGCTAAATTTTCATTGACTTGACAATTCTTTGCATTGCTGTGTATCTTTACATAAGGTACAGTACATTAGAGTTCAAGGCAAAAAAAATCACTAGTGATGCGTTATAACAGAATAATAACTAATTTAACAGATAGAAGAGAATTTAACGCTTGAATTTCCTATATGATTAATGAAGTGAATTGACATCATTTGATCACAGCTTTGCTGTTCTGACAAAGGGCTGCTTTGTTTCTGTAAACCATGGACAGTATCTTTTTTCTATTTTGGTTCTGCTTTCTGTTCCACAAACATCCTCTCCTCAATAGCTGACGTTTGAAAAGTTTCCTATCATATCAACTTCTCTGTTCTCAGTGACCGGAGTGACTCCAAGCCTGTCTTTGGAACCAGCCACTGAGAGTGTGTATACTGGTGAGGAAGTCACTCTACACTGTCAAGTTGATGTCTCCATTGGCTGGGAATATCTGTGGTACAAAGACTCCCAGGGAACTCCACTGCCCAGCTCAGACACCAGTCAGAGCAGTTACACCTTCAAGACTGAACTGGGGGATGCTGGAACATACTGGTGCAGAGTCACAACAGAAGCAGCATTCTCCCAGTATAGCAGCCCAGTCTCATTAATTGTCAATGGTGGGTGAATGTTGAACTGTGTCAATTATCACTTTATCATTTATCAATCTGGAAAATGATTAAGATTCCTGTGACCTGCTGTCCATGTGGTCTTGATCAGTTGTAATGACTGTATATTGAACATTGCTTTTGTTAATTACCGTAAAACCAGCATCCAAGCCCAAGCCGCAGTTGACCCGGGATCCAGGTTTTGAGGTGATGTATGTTGGAGAGTCTGTCACCTTCACCTGTAAAGTTGATGTCTCCATTGGCTGGGAATATCTGTGGTACAAAGACTCCCAGGGAACTCCACTGCCCAGCTCAGACACCAGTCAGAGCAGTTACACCATCAAGACTGAACTGAGTCATGCTGGAACATACTGGTGCAGAGTCAGAAGAGGCAGCAATCAGTTTCACTCAGAATACAGTGTTGACATCCGTCTGAAAACGCAAGGTAAGTTAAATAACTAATGATGTGGGAAACATTTGGGAAAGGAGTTGAAAAGGACTTGACACCAGATAAAATGAGCTTTTCATCAGACATAACATTGACCTATTTGCTAAGGTTGTACAAATTATTTAAAGTTGTTTTTAATTTTATCATATTTAAAATCATGTATAGTAAAGCTAGAAAAAACAGTGGGTTGCAAAAAAATCTATTCTTCAGTACTTAGGTATTTATTTACATTCTTAGAAGTACAGTATACAAAAATAACCCTATAAAATTACTGTTTTTCCTATTTATCTTATGTGACGTCTCCCATAGCTGTCCCAGTCCCATCCCTGGAGCTGCTGTCTGGATGGCTGGATGTGTTCCCCTCTGAGAGAGTGGAGCTGAGATGTGGGGTTCAGGACAGCTCTGACTGGACATATACATGGACCATAGGAGGACAGAAGGTTGGATCAGACCAGACTGTCTCCATCAACTCAGAGGGAGCTACTCTCTCCATCGTCTCTGCTGAACAGAAACACTCTGGAGAGTACAGCTGTTTGGGACAACACAAGACCAGGCCTGTGACCACTGAATCCAGCAAATCAGTCTCTCTGAGTGTCTATGGTGAGCTTTATTTTCATGGCTTTCAAAATAATCAGAATTATAATTATTGATCAGTTGTAATGACTGTATATTGAACATTGCTTTTGTTAATTATCGTAAAACCAGCATCCAAGCCCAAGCCGCAGTTGATCCGGGATCCAGGTTTTGAGGTGATGTATGTTAGAGAGTCTGTCACCTTCACCTGTAAAGTTGATGTCTCCACTGGCTGGGAATATCTGTGGTACAAAGACTCCCAGGGAACTCCACTGCCCAGCTCAGACACCAGTCAGAGCAGTTACACCATCAAGACTGAACTGAGTCATGCTGGAACATACTGGTGCAGAGTCAGAAGAGGCAGCAATCAGTTTCACTCAGAATACAGTGTTGACATCCGTCTGAAAACGCAAGGTAAGTTAAATAACTAATGATGTGGGAAACATTTGGGAAAGGAGTTGAAAAGGACTTGACAACAGATAAAATGAGCTTTTCATCAGACATAACATTGACCTATTTGCTAAGGTTGTACAAATTATTTAAAGTTGTTTTTAATTTTATTATATTTAAAATCATGTATAGTAAAGCTAGAAAAAACAGTGGGTTGCAAAAAAATCTATTCTTCAGTACTTAGGTATTTATTTACATTCTTAGAAGTACAGTATACAAAAATAAACCTATAAAATTACTGTTTTTCCTATTTATCTTATGTGACGTCTCCCATAGCTGTCCCAGTCCCATCCCTGGAGCTGCTGTCTGGATGGCTGGATGTGTTCCCCTCTGAGAGAGTGGAGCTGAGATGTGGGGTTCAGGACAGCTCTGACTGGACATATACATGGACCATAGGAGGACAGAAGGTTGGATCAGACCAGACTGTCTCCATCAACTCAGAGGGAGCTACTCTCTCCATCGTCTCTGCTGAACAGAAACACTCTGGAGAGTACAGCTGTTTGGGACAACACAAGACCAGGCCTGTGACCACTGAATCCAGCAAATCAGTCTCTCTGAGTGTCTATGGTGAGCTTTATTTTCATGGCTTTCAAAATAATCAGAATTATAATTATTGATCAGTTGTAATGACTGTATATTGAACATTGCTTTTGTTAATTATCGTAAAACCAGCATCCAAGCCCAAGCCGCAGTTGATCCGGGATCCAGGTTTTGAGGTGATGTATGTTAGAGAGTCTGTCACCTTCACCTGTAAAGTTGATGTCTCCACTGGCTGGGAATATCTGTGGTACAAAGACTCCCAGGGAACTCCACTGCCCAGCTCAGACACCAGTCAGAGCAGTTACACCATCAAGACTGAACTGAGTCATGCTGGAACATACTGGTGCAGAGTCAGAAGAGGCAGCAATCAGTTTCACTCAGAATACAGTGTTGACATCCGTCTGAAAACGCAAGGTAAGTTAAATAACTAATGATGTGGGAAACATTTGGGAAAGGAGTTGAAAAGGACTTGACACCAGATAAAATGAGCTTTTCATCAGACATAACATTGACCTATTTGCTAAGGTTGTACAAATTATTTAAAGTTGTTTTTAATTTTATCATATTTAAAATCATGTATAGTAAAGCTAGAAAAAACAGTGGGTTGCAAAAAAATCTATTCTTCAGTACTTAGGTATTTATTTACATTCTTAGAAGTACAGTATACAAAAATAACCCTATAAAATTACTGTTTTTCCTATTTATCTTATGTGACGTCTCCCATAGCTGTCCCAGTCCCATCCCTGGAGCTGCTGTCTGGATGGCTGGATGTGTTCCCCTCTGAGAGAGTGGAGCTGAGATGTGGGGTTCAGGACAGCTCTGACTGGACATATACATGGACCATAGGAGGACAGAAGGTTGGATCAGACCAGACTGTCTCCATCAACTCAGAGGGAGCTACTCTCTCCATCGTCTCTGCTGAACAGAAACACTCTGGAGAGTACAGCTGTTTGGGACAACACAAGACCAGGCCTGTGACCACTGAATCCAGCAAATCAGTCTCTCTGAGTGTCTATGGTGAGCTTTATTTTCATGGCTTTCAAAATAATCAGAATTATAATTATTGATCAGTTGTAATGACTGTATATTGAACATTGCTTTTGTTAATTACCGTAAAACCAGCATCCAAGCCCAAGCCGCAGTTGACCCGGGATCCAGGTTTTGAGGTGATGTATGTTGGAGAGTCGGTCACCTTCACCTGTAAAGTTAATGTCTCCATTGGCTGGGAATATCTGTGGTACAAAGACTCCCAGGGAACTCCACTGACCATCTCAGACACCAGTCAGAGCAGTTACACCATCAAGACTGAACTGAGTCATGCTGGAACATACTGGTGCAGAGTCAGAAGAGGCAGCAATCAGTTTCACTCAGAATACAGTGTTGACATTCGTCTGAAAACGCAAGGTAAGTTAGATAACTAATGATGTGTGAAACATTTGGGAAAGGAGTTGAAAAGGACTTGACACCAGATCAAATGAGCTTTTCTTCAGACATAACATTGACCTATTTGCTAAGGTTGTACCAATTATTTAAAGTTGTTTTTAATTGTATCATATTTAAAATCATGTATAGTACAGCTAGAAAAAACAGTGGGTTGCAAAAAAATCTATTCTTCAGTACTTAGGTATTTATTTACATTCTTAGAAGTAGAGTATACAAAAATAAACCTATAAAATTACAGTTTTTCCTATTTATCTTATGTGACGTCTCCCATAGCTGTCCCAGTCCCATCCCTGGAGCTGCTGTCTGGATGGCTGGATGTGTTCCCCTCTGAGAGAGTGGAGCTGAGATGTGGGGTTCAGGACAGCTCTGACTGGACATATACATGGACCATAGGAGGACAGAAGGTTGGATCAGACCAGACTGTCTCCATCAACTCAGAGGGAGCTACTCTCTCCATCGTCTCTGCTGAACAGAAACACTCTGGAGAGTACAGCTGTTTGGGACAACACAAGACCAGGCCTGTGACCACTGAATCCAGCAAATCAGTCTCTCTGAGTGTCTATGGTGAGCTTTATTTTCATGGCTTTCAAAATAATCAGAATTATAATTATTGGTCTTGATCAGTTGTAATGACTGTATATTGAACATTGCTTTTGTTAATTACCGTAAAACCAGCATCCAAGCCCAAGCCGCAGTTGACCCGGAATCCAGGTTTTGAGGTGATGTATGTTGGAGAGTCGGTCACCTTCACCTGTAAAGTTGATGTCTCCATTGGCTGGGAATATCTGTGGTACAAAGACTCCCAGGGAACTCCACTGACCATCTCAGACACCAGTCAGAGCAGTTACACCATCAAGACTGAATTGAGTCATGCTGAAACATACTGGTGCAGAGTCAGAAGAGGCAGCCATCAGTTTCACTCAGAATACAGTGTTGACATTCGTCTGAAAATGCAAGGTATGAGGTCTTAGCAAGGGACTTTAGCAGTATAGAAGTAAGGTGTGGCAACAAATGTTGTCATTCAAGATAAATATTCTTCTAATGTTAAACTGGGGTCAACGTTTACAAATGAACAAATTGTATGCCAAATATCCTCATATTTTTCTCCCATTCCTTGTCTTTGTTGTCTGTGTGTGTGTGTGTGTGTGTGTGTGTGTGTGTGTGTGTGTGTGTGTGTGTGTGTGTGTGTGTGTTTCCGTAGTCCGTCCGTGGGCAGAGATGACGTTGGAGACAGGTTGGACAGATGTTTTCTACACTGATAGTCTGGTACTGAGATGTGAGATCCATCAGAGCAGTGACCAGTGGAACTACACATGGTAAACTTACAACTACAAACTCAACAATCCCAACAGCTAGAAGTACAACTTATTGTGATTGAATATCAATTATTATTGTTGTTTTTTTGTGTGTGTCTAGAATAGGATTGGTGAATGACTATGTTCACACAACATGTGTAAAGTGTACATTTTCCTTCATCATATACGTATCTTCAACCCCCTTCCCTACACACACACACACACACACACATACACACACACCCATACACAGGTACAGAGAGGAGGTGTTTGTGGTTAACTCTGCGGACAGGAAGTACACTGTGACGCCCCAGGAGGACCCTGACCAGAGCCAGTACAGCTGTGAGGGCCAACGTGAAGGGAGGCCATCTTACTCCACCCGTAGTGAAGCCTTCAAGACTCGGAACTTAGGCAGGTCACCTGAGAGGAGGATGATCTTAGAATATGTGCCTTGAATAAGTCTGCACATATATTGAATATAGTGAATCAAGCAAAGAAGAAAATGTATTCTGATTTCTTTATCTTTATCTGTCCATGCTTCCGTTAACTTTCTCCCTCCCTTTCCCTCTCTCTCTCGTGCTCTCTTTCTCTCTCTCTCTCTCTCTCTCTCTCTCTCTCTCTCTCTCTCTCTCTCTCTCTCTCTCTCTCTCTCTCTCTCTCTCTCTCTCTCGTGCTCTCTCTCTCTCTCTCTCTCTCTCTCTCTCTCTCTCTCTCTCTCGTGATCTCTCTCGTGCTCTCTCTCACTCTCTCTCTCTCGTGCTCTCTCTCACTCTCTCTCTCCTTCATAGCTCTGAAGAGGAAGGTTCTTCTCTCCATCTCTGGCTGCCTCTTCTTCGGCCTCATCATTGTCTTCATCGGATGCGTCGGCCTACGTCTGACACGCAAACCAGGTTTGTGCCTTTAGCCAAAATGTCCCCTTGCCCCTGTAGGTGTCCCTGTAAACACCGCCCACTGTCAGCCCAACATGTAACTGTACATTGATGCTGATGTCAGGGTGTTCTATTTCCAGAGACTGCACAGTGTTTAGAGAGGACAACTTGTGGTGAGGTCATGGTTTTCATCGGTTGTTCTTTTTACTTCTGCAGTAGAAACTGAGAAAACCGAGACAGAAAACTTGTTCCTCTCCATGGCTCAGCTAAAATCAAGCACTGGTATGTAGACCAAACTGTATGATTCATCTTTCATGGTAAACGGAAGTCAATCAATAGTCAGTAATGCAGAATTGGGATTCTGAACACTCTTTCTTTCATATACACACACACAGACACACCCACGCACCTTGAATGGACAAACTTTGATCTATAATATTGTGATAGGCTTGTAAAAAGATGGTTAGTGACTTCCTGATCATGCCTCTTCTTCCTCTCTGTAGATATACCCAGTCCATTGAATGGATACATCCTTGAGGCAGATGACAAAGTTGAAAGTGAAGGTGAGTTCACCAATACATTTACATTTAGCAGACGCTCTTATCCAGAGCGACTTACAGTAAGTACAGGGACATTCCCCCTGAGGCAAGTAGGGTGACGTGCCTTGCCCAAGGACACAACGTCATTTTGCACAGCCGGGAATCAAACCGGTAACCTTCAGATTACTAGCCCAACTCCCTTACCGCTCAGCCACCTGACTCCCTACACACAAAATGCACAAACTTATATATAAATCAGTTGGTCTACCTGCATGCTTACTCACCACTGTGTGTGTGTGTGTGTGCATGGATCAAGACAAAGATGAGGTGGGGATCTGCGATGAGTCCACACCTCTTCATATATTTTATGAAAATGAGCAAGGTACAGTAATGATGATCGCCATGTATCCCAAATGTACTGTACTATACTTTACTGGACGTATACATATACAAACCTTTTGGTACTGTCTCACAGTGACAAACTGTTTCTTTCATTCCACCCCTTAGTGATGTCATCTCAGAACACTGACACACTGGCGGCAAACGGAGGTATGGTCTCCTTCATGTCTCAGGACAATTGACAATCCAGAATATGTCACAATGCTCTACTCTCTCATCCACTGCCCCCATTCTTAATAATCACCTGGTCCGTTAGATCTCTCAGCCTAACCTGTACACATGAGCTCTTTGTCTACTGCTAGAACTTTAGCTCTTAACGTCTAGATTAGGAGAGTCCGCATGTATCTGAATCAACTGGAAGAACTCGGGAAAATGCTAAGGTGAAGAAATAGTAGTACTTAACGTTCTACCATTTGCCAAATACTTGTCCTGTCTTGTCTGGGTTATGAGAAGTATATTTAAGTTCAAGTCTGAAGATTAAATACTTTGTATTGTTTTATGATGTATCTTTCAGGTATTTTCCAATGTATTTATATGAATCCTAATTCAATTTGTCCATGTAAAGCTAGTACTTTTTAAACCTTTTTATTATCTTCTTATCCTCAGTATGGGTCTATAATAGGATGAACCAATACATAGTAAACTATTAAATATAGTTAATATTCCAGAACCTTCTATGGAACGGATGTCAGCTTGCATGTACAGTATATGAATGTTTAAATAGTGTAGTTCTTGACAATACCACCAGATGGTGGCAGCTACAGTATATATTTATCCTTGTTGCTATTTCTTCAGTTTCCTGTCTTAGTTGTGCTTCTTAAGTAGCTGTGTTGTTTTTCAAATCCATATGAAACCCTCCCGTTAATATAATATACCTTAAGAAGTATTCTATGTATGTTAAAGTACAAAAAATACATTTGTATTGCTAACCAATACCAATGGCTGTTTTTCTACGACGCAAAACGTCATAAGGCACTCCCTTATACTTGCATGTAAGAGACATCTATAATTATCTAACATTTGGTAAATAAAAAAGTAAAGCATAAGGTAATACACATTTCTACTTCAAGATCTCGGCCAGTTTCTCCTCATAATAGACATAGTTGTCTTGGCAGTCCTCCCAGGGAGCGAAGATCTGCTCCTCCTTCTCCACGTAGGTGTCCCACACCTTCAGGAAATCTGTCGGCTTCATCATCCTCAACTTACAGCCCACGCCCACTAGGGCCTTTAGCCCCTCCCCTATCTCTGGCTCCTCCCACATGAAGAGGCGGGAGCAGAGGATGGTGAGGCAGAGCTTCTTCCTCTGACGGAGGATGTCGGCGAGTTTGGTGGCGCACGCCACGCAGGGGCTGGACGTCACGTACCATGTGACCTCGTAACACTGGTTGGGGTCATAGTGAGGGAGCACCTATGGAAAGGAGCAGAGAGAACTCAGCTCTGTGTGCGTGTGTGTGTACACCTATGAGTGTGTGTGTGTATGTGTGTGTATGTGAGTGCCTATAAGTGTGTGTGTGCGTGTGTGTGTGTATGTAAGTGTCTATGAGTGTGTGTGTTTGTGTGTGTGTGTGCCTATGAGTGTGTGTGTATGTGTGTATGAGTGTGTGTGCTTGTGTGTGTGTGTTACCTGCTGAAAGAAAGCCTCCTCTGCGTGTGCCAAGGCATGCTCGTCCTCCATGAAGCCTTGCAGAGGCTCCACACTGCCCCCTGGTGTCTCCACTCGGAAACACAGGAAGGTCTTGTTCCTCCCGGATGAGTATTCAACGTTCCTGAACTGGAACTTGAAATAAAACGGGTTCATTTGTTCCCTATGAGAGTAAAACATGAGAAAGTGAGAAAATCAGACTTAAGAATCCTTGTGTCAATATCAGTTACAGTCACGTATCCATCCCTTTTACCTAGAAACTACACTTGGTCTCCTAGAAATAACAGAGAACGTTTCACTTCAGCATATGAAACCACCAGCTTTTTCATAATTCAAACCGTTTATTTATGGCCACCACACACCGTGTAGAGATCTATCTGCTATTAAATGTAGTCAGTGACAGTGGTGATTCTGTGTTTCCAGCCCTCCTACTGAACCCAGCAGGCCGCAGGCCAGCTAAAACAACCTCCTTGTCAGGATGAGTCATGCTTTTAATACAGGGGCTGAGGGAGAATCCAAATACCTCAAAATACATCCTTCAAACTGTCCTTCCTGGTCCTTTCCTGTTAATTAATTTAAGGTAAATATATATGAGATATCTGAGAATATGAACCATGAAATTGCATTTCATAATACAATATATGTATTTAGGTATTATTTGAAAGGAAGAGTGAATGTAGAGTACGCTGGAAGGGTATAGCTATATAAATTCAATGAGTCACCCCTACCCTTACTCCTGAGAATAGATAGCAGGTGCCTGTCATTAGTCTCAGTGTCTCTCATGTACCCTAACAGTAGAGTATTGTTGTTTGTAGAATAGAAATTGAAGAAAGAGAGAGAAAGAGAGAGAAAGAGAGAGAGAAAAAGAGAGAGAGAAAGAGAGAGAAAGAGAGAGAAAGAGAGAGAAAGAGAGAGAGATATGTCTCTGTGTGTGTTTGTGCAGGTTGGAGTGACTGAGAACAGTAGATCTTACCCACCCTGTGACGATCTCAAATGGTGGCAGGTCTATAGGCTGGAACTCTCCATTCTCTTCCACACCATCCATCTTCCCCTCTGCCCCCTCTCCTGCTCCTGCTCCACCATCTCCCTTCTTCTCTTCCTGCGTCTGCGGTTGTTCTTCGGATTTCTCAGACTTCTTCGCTGTTTTATCAGGCTTTTTCACGCCTTTATCTTTTTCTTCTTTTTCTTTCTCCTTCTCTTTATCCGTTTTGTTCTCTGACTTCTTCTCCTTTTTCTTCACGATGGGACGACCTGCGTTCCTGTCAGCCATGATGTGTGTTTGTGTTTCAAAGTAAGTGGCTGTCAGGCAGAGTATGAGGAGAGGTCTGTGTGTGAGCCCCCCCAGAAATAGGTCTATTGTGGTGGCACGAGTACGTGTGCTTGTCTGACTTCAGTCCAGTGAGAAGTCGCTGGTATCATAGCTCACTCCCCCCTTTTTCCATGCCTTTCTATAAAAAGGCCAAGGGACATCCATGAGTGTGTGTGTGTGTGTGTGTGTGCCTGGGGGTGAGGGAAGGCCATGTCATAACAGCAGCAGTTGGACGACATAATCAACGTTGTCATGCTAAGGAGACAACATCACTGAAATAGACTTGTGTGCGTGTTTCTCCTGTGTATTTGTTATATAAACAGAAAGATGCACACAACTTATGCTTTCCTATTTGTCAAACTATCGGTAGTATCAACAACCAACAACAGGCAGGCTATAAATAGCGCAACTCTGGCTCTGCATGTGTAGGGGGGTTAGCGGGGTTCTCTAGATAGATACATACTGAACACCTCTCTACTACTGCCAGTTATAAACTCTTCGGCCCCTGGGCCGTCCAACCGCACTTAGTCTCGCTAAAGGGCAACCACACGCACCTAAAAGAACAGGCTAAAAGTTGTTCTGTTTGTAGTTCAAAACAATGGATTCTAGCACAAAGTGTTTGAGTGTGTGCATGCGTGTGTGAAATTAGCACGCTTAAGACAAACAATCAATGGTTGAATTCCCCCAGGCGTCAGTGTGGACACCACAGGAGGAGGGAGGGAGGAGGGAGAACGGGATTGTGTTTGGGAGGGAAATGAATTTCTGCACTGCAGATGTAATAACGTGAAGCGCAAGAGAGGTGGGATGGGTGGTGGTGGAGGGGGGGCATTTCAATTACAATTTCCTTTTCCCCCCTCTCTGCTTCTCTGTCTGCCAAGTAATTCATTTCAGAGGCAATTACCGAGGCTGCACAGTAGCTAGCACAGCTTGCCCACGTCTAACTTAAATAGATGAGCTGTCACCGGGGTGGGGGTGGCCTTCAAGCTGCTCAAAACACGGACCAACACACATCCACAAAGAAACACATGCTAGAAACTCGCTTAAAAAATGCAAACACTCACACACAAACATCTGTGTATTAATTATAACTAGTCGCATGAAGCATAGACATCCCACGTGCATCCTGTGACTGTTTCGGAGTGATAATTTATGATTATGATCTATGGGATCACCTTGTAATTTTATTAGAGAAATTGTTGTCCCTGTAAAGTGATGTCCCCACACAGAAGAAGAGAGGCTGGGGAGAGAAAAAGAGAGAGAAATAGAAACTGACAGTTAAGAATGTGCATTTTGAAGAAGGGGGGGCAGGGGGGGGGCTGCCTCGTTGCCATGAGCAACCCCCTTCTCCAGATTGTTTTGATGAGACCAATTCTGTTTCTGTCAGACCATCTCCATCCCTCTCCACCTGACTAACAACCTGGCTGACAGGGTGGGATTGGACTGGGCGGGTCTATCTCGGGAGGCATCTAGCTACAGAACACTATATTGTGTCTCAGTGATCATGTGTTGCCCTTTATAGGCTGTAGAACCAAGTACAGTGACGAATGTAACTTCCTGTCTGCCTGGCTCCCTCACAGCTCATTTAAACTGAACCGTAATGGAATTACTTTAAATTACCTCATATCTTTGCTGGCCGGACTACACAATTACAGTCCCTGTTCGTAAACAAAGGGAGCATTCCCATGCATGCCCACACACATCCGCGCAGAAACTGAAAGACACACATAAAGGCATGTCAAGCCACCACCAACCCAATCCCTCCTGTGAAAGGTTTTTAGGGTAGAGTCAGGGATCAATCCCATTTCATTTTCCCTCTCCTCAGAAATGAAATTGGACATGAAATTGGAAGGGGGAAAAAGAGCTCATAATGAAATTGAAATGAAATTGACCCCCCAGTCGGTGGAAGGGCATGTGGGCTAAGAAGGATTTGCAGGGGAAGATATAAATGCATTAGGGTCAAAAATGAGATTGGCAGTCTGCCTGCCATTCCTCCACCAGCGAAAGATGTGTGTGCGGACACACACACTCATTCCTACGCGCACACGGCATGCTTTCACTATCAGAAAACACAACAACACATACTGTACGTCTAAGAACACATGCTAAGATGTCTCAAACTGACTCAAACAAACTTGCCCATCCACTATTGTACAACTCTATAAGTTTATTGTAGTGAGAAAGAGAAAGGGAGTGAGTGAATCAGTCCATCTTACAATGTGTGTACAAAGTGAAGCCTATCACTCCTGGCTCAGCTTCACTAAGCTAACATATTTAATTAGTTACGACCTAAGCTTATCATTGATATATAAATGCTATATAAAAGACCATTTGGTTATCCTTGGTATCTGACTACAGTATACTGGCTGGTAGTATAGTACAGGCACAAGCTGTGTTTGGGAGTCAGTGTTTTCTGTAACATAATATTATGATTCTAAATCCTGCTGCAGCTGTAATAAGAATGTCGGTAAATGCATTAGTATTGATCAGCCTTCTTGGTCCACAGAAATATAATACATTATTCTAGATTGTCCAAAGAAACATCTAGACTGTGGTCAGAAGGCTAGTGCTACTCTGCACGCACACAAGTCTGACAATGGTGGCATCAAATACCACCTAAGTCATAATCCCAATTTAAGAACAGCTAGATAGATGTGACTTCTGAGGCAACTCTGGAATCAATGCATAATCCATGCTTCCAGATCTCACATTGGTTTGAAGTCCTTTAAATAATTTAGGTTCCCATAATTATTGACACAAGCCAATTCCAACCAACGTGAGTTGTTTCCATAGCAACTAAGTAAAACTTGCTGGGCTGTGATGTCAAAGTAGCCCCTTGTTTCAAACTCAAAATAAAGGATGGAACCCATAAAAATATTTTGTTTATATATAAAGTATTTATTTATCTACCGAAACAAGCAAGTTACAACAATTGGAGTCCCTTAAGACCCATCCCCTTAGCTCAGTTGGTTGTAATTGGCCCAATGTCTTACGGTCAGTAGTGTGTGTATCTGAACAGCAGTAGAATTTCTCCCCTACATCCACAGAAGCCTGTAGTTGGCCTTCAGGTAGATGAGTGTCTCCAGGTTCTTTGGTAGGACGCGGCCCGTCTCTGGCCGCAGACAGCGTCCTGCCAGGGAAAAAATGGTTTCTACACCCGTGCTGCTAGCTGGGATGGTGAACGCCCTTTGGGCCACCTGGGCAAGCTGAGGGAAGTCAATGGCCTTCCGCCTCCAGTAGTGCAAGGGCTCCTCGTCCGTGGGCTCCTCATGCAGGTACGCAGCCAGCTCCTGCTCCAGGCTCTTGGCCTGAGCCGTTGGCCTCTGTTTTATGAAGGAAAAGAGCTTGCAGGGTCTGGCCAGTGAGGAGACAGGTGATGGGGCCTGGGATGAAGGTGACTGGGCCTGGGGATGGGTCTCCGAGCAGGGGTCCTGGAGGCTCGAGGCCGGGGTGGAGAGTTTACTCACCTCCTCCAGGACAACCTGCCTGTGCCAGTCATCACTGCTCCAGGAGAGCTTAAACTGGGGGTCCAGGGTGGTGGCAGTGATGTAGAGAGGGTCCTGCAGGAGAGGAGCCAGCCTGCGCTCCACACCTTGGGCCAGGCCCAGCAGGAGAGAGGGGCAGTGGGGGGTGGAGGTCTCTGACAGGTGCTTCCGGAGCCCCAGCACACAGGGCAGAGCTAAGCTGAGGGCCACGTGTCTGTCTGCCTGTCGGTCTCCTTGCACCATGTCCCAGGCTTCAGTGAAGGGCTCCAGTGTGTCTGTGAGCTCCCTCAGTAGCGCCCTCTCTGGGCTGCCCAGCGCCAGCTCCCCTCGCCCGCTCACCTCCTCCAGGAAGTCAGCACAGTCAAGCATGCGCCGCAACACCTGCACGGAGGACACAGTCAGCCTTTCCAAATAACAAGAATAATCATTCCAAATATTGGTATCCAGTATCCCAGTGGTAAAGCTAACGTGAAGTCTCATAGCAGAGAAATCTCATTAGCATAGGTGCAGCCCAAAACTAGATAAACGCACTATTGCAGGATAATGTGTCTATGTTGGTGTATTTTAAATGTTACAGATGCTACCCACCTTCAGCTGGGACGCCCAGTCCCTTTCCACAGGTGCAGGGCCCCCCAAACCTGCCGGGGGGCCCTCGGGGTTGCCGAACACCTGGTTGAGTTTCTCTGTGGGCACAGCAGAGGTGATGTAATTGTAGAAGCAGGCAGCTTTGGCCAGGGCGGAGGAGAGCTGAGGGCAGGAACGCAACCCCTCTCTCACACAGGCGTCCAGGGAGCGAGAGAAACAGTCCACCCGACACACACCCAGACCCTGGTCCCACAAGTCCCCCCACTCCTCTCCCACTTCTTCCCCTCCGTCGCTCCCTCCGTTCCTCTTGTCCGCTCCCTGCGCGTCCTCGTTCCCACTGTCCACCTCTTCCTCCTCCTCCCCTTCTCCATTGGCGTGGATGTGGAAGCCCGGCAGGTGACACGTGGGCCACGTTTCAGCAGGAAAGGCGTCGGCCACCACGCGGAACGCGCGTCCCAGAACCCCGTTAGCATGGCACACCTCTTGAAACTCTGTCAGCACACGGTTGGATGAACTGCCACCAACCAGGGAAAGGCATGCCAGCAAGGCAGAGCGCATCTGCCAATCAGCGGTCAGGAAGTGGCAGGTGACACCCAGGTACCTACCAATGAAACACGGTGACAGGCAATGTTGTTACAAACATGTTGTAGATGATAGAAAACATTGGCCCGAGGTGGAACATTACAGATACTATACAATATGTTATACTTATGGCATTGAGTGATGCTCAAATCTATACCTTAACATTTTTGCTTAAAATACAAATGTTTACCAAGAACCTAAATAAAAGAAAAAAGCACAGGAGAACAAGTCTTGGATCCAGAAAAGAGAGGATGTGGATACGACAAATACATAAAAACACACATTTAAATTTCCTATACACCTACCCTGCATTGGCCCCTGCACTGGCCCCTGAGGGACCACTCCACAAATCCAGGCTTAGACTGAGAGCGTGCGCCGAGGCCAAGGCCTGGCGGGTGGCGAGCTGGGCCTGGTAGGCGTAGGCTGGTAGAAGCTGGCTCTGGACGTAGCGCCGCGACTCAGGGGTGAAACGAGGCTCCAGAAGGGCGAGGAGCTCACGGAAACCTTGGTTCTCCACGATGGACGCCGGCTGCAGGTCACGCACGATCATCTTTGCGATAGCCTCCGAGATCAGGACCTGAGGGATGACGGTAATATGAGGAAGCCTTAAATACAGCACTTAAAAAAGATATACTACTCCAGGTTGATAACACTGCAATAAGCTTGCATTTGCAACAAACAAACAAAAAAGCACAGGAATCTAAAGGTGTGAACCCACCTGCCGAGGATCATGGCGGTCAAACTTGGTTCCTCCTGCAGCCCCTCCTGCTCCTCCTATCCCTCCCCCTCCGGCTCCAGCAGAAATGGTGTGAGAGAAGCGGACGCTGCCCCCGTTGGTGGCGGTGGTGAGGCCATGCATGGAGCTAGATGAGTATGCCTCTCTCTTCATATCCTTCCTCTTAACAAACTCATCATACATGGCCTGGTGCTTACGCTGTAAGCAGGAATAAAACGAAGGAAAGATGGAGACAAGTGGAGGGGAAGGTAGCCTCCTGAAACTTTGTAACTTTATAAACAAACATTATCCAACCACAGCCATCTCACTGTGTGAGCAACCATGTAGCCTACACCATTCTGTTTCGTCTATAATTCCTTTTCTCCGGATGTGATGTTTTGAATAATTGTTCCATATTACTCAGAAGCCCTCATTAGTCTGTGACCTAGTCATTATGAAGATTGTAGACAGCTTCATAAAGGGAAAATCTTCGGCTAACGACTAGCCCAAGCCATCGGGCAATTCCCTAATTCCCCTCCCCTTTTAAAAAACGTCTCCGCACAACATGAATGTGCCACCGAGGGTTGTATCAAATTTATATCATATGAATGCAAAAAAAGCCAAGAATATATGATCATTTTACCTTCAGATGGGTGACGAAGTTGGATGTGACACTTCGTTTGGCCTGAATCCTTGTGCCACAAGCCTTGCAGTTGGATTCGATTTTGCCATTTTCCCCTTCAAATACGATATTAAAGTAATCCAAAATAGATACCTTCGAATTTGACGCCATTGGATTGTACAACCCTTTTACTCGGAAGTGAATAGAACTCTTGATAGACGATCTTGGATAGACTGTGTATCATCTCACCTCGCCTCTGATCATGAGAGTAGCGATGTTTTCTTTTCAATCGAAATGATCACAGTCTGGCATGAGAGCGCAACAAAAGACAATTGCAAACAGCAGTTACATGCCTGCTTTTAGAGCTATCGAATCTGAGAATGGCTACAGTGATGCTGGCCACTGTGCGTGTCATGCTTGGATGTAAAGTATATCGTTTCTAATCCTACACAAGTGTTCCATCTCTTCTCTAGGTCTGTCATCCGTCCGTTGGAGGCAGAGGGGTTGGTCTCAGAGAAATTCGGTCTCCATTACAATTGGACCAGGAAGTATACCGTGCACGAGATTATATCGTTCTATTTCGTCAGTTCCCGGTATCGTTGGGCATTTAACGCGGCTCCGGTCTCATTTGGTTTTATCCGTTGGATCCATGGATTCGGATTAACCATCATGTGATCTGAGACGGTGTAGCTACTGGCGTAGAATGGAAGCATATTGACTTTATTCAAATTCTAATTTTTTTATTTCATTATTTCTGTCAAAATCAAATGAAAAGGCAATCATGTGATTTACATTTTCATGGCTGGTATGCACATTTCCTGACAATATTAAAAATGAATTTTAGCATTTCATTTTCAAAGTCATGGCCAGCTTTGTAAAATACCTTAAAAATGAAAATGCGATCCCACAATAGCATTTTAATTTTCAAATTTTGCCTGCATTACCCTCAGTTTATGAAAATGCAATTCCACAAGATGATTAAAAATTTATATTTTTGTCTGCATTTTTTTAGTCCATATCAAAATGAAATCATGTGATTAGCATTTTCATTTTTGTTTAAATGTGAAAAGTGAGAAACTGCACCACCCTTTGCTATTGTATGAGGAGCCGTTTAGGAAATAATTCAGACTGTCCTTACACAAACACATATGTACAGTAAGAATCATTTGATGGTGGGATATACAGAACAGAAGTTACATGGGTGGTGCATTTCAGGGCAGGGCTGTATTGTGTCTTGCCAAAAATTGAAGTGACAGCAAAAAATCTTCACACTCCAGAACCCTGCTTTCTTGACTTTTTCTAGATCTGTGTGTTTGGTCACCCAGTATTATTTTGGGGTCCTGTTTAAAGCTATTATGCTCCTGTTTCTGTAACATTGCTAAACTACTTAAAACTGACTTCCAGAAATGCTGAAATGGATTCCGGATACTGAACGCTTTCTCACACTTTTACATTCTCAAACATTCTTACTCATCCTTATAAGACTTGAGTGTTTCATATGTGTATGAATGGGTTTCACATGCGTCTGTGCGAGCATTTCATTTGTATGTAAGTTTTCAGTAGTATGAATGCGTGAACATTTCACATGTGAATGCGTTTTGTGTTTTGTAAGGACAGTATGAATTATTTCCTAAACGGCCCATTGCATTTTCACGCTCTACCGCCGTTTTCCTGGTTTAATTCCTTTTGGGATTTCATTTTCATTTGCATGTTGTTCCGTCCTGTCAGTCATTCCCTGAAGGTGCCAATACTGACTGGTCAGCATTAGTAATTAGAGAATGTTTGCTACGCATCTGACTGGGAATCTGGGATGCTTTCGACATGATCTGCAAAATCTAACTTCACTTCCCCTATATGCCATTGTACCAATTATAGTATAACCAAAGAGTATGGTAGGCCTATATTGTAGGTACCCATATGATTTATCTATGATTGAACCCATTTCCGGATGTCACTGACATCAGTCACTCTTTGCAAGAAGCACACACAGTCGGAATGCATCTTCATCTAAAAACATGTATACATATGCACGAAATATTTTAATAGGCTACATTTACAGCCTGACCATAAAGTACAAGATTGGATTCTAAATCAGTCTATGGCAGTTAGTCTCATGTGGTTGCATCCATTTTTTCCGGTAAACTTTGTTTGTCTTTCAGGAGTTGCTGCAACTGTCTTCTGGTCCTCAGGACTTCACTCTGGAGAGCAGCAATCTCTGCAGAAAGCTCGATCCCTATATTTGAGAGAGAGAGTGTGTGAGTGAGCGTGTGAGTGAGTGCGTGTGAGTGTGTGTGAGTGTGTGTGTGAGTGTGTGAGTGTCAGAAATGGCTGAATCTTTCGTTTGTGCACTAAATGAGATTTGTGTTTTATTGTTATTGCGTGACAGTTTCAGTGATGAATTTTGCCAGCCCCGACGACTACATTATGTAAACCTCCAAGGTAGGCCTGGTCCACATAGCAAACAAATTAGCGCAATATATGACAATGTTTAATTTAATGAGGAGAAAGTTACACCAGTAAGCTAATAGCTTCACTAATCGCCCCTCCTTCATGTGGCCTCACTGCTACCATAAGGCCTATGTTGAACAGCTTGCCGTGAAAACAAGCTTCACGTTGAAATCTACTTAAGGTAAAAATGTATAGTTTTATACAATCAATGGCACTGAAAGGCGACCTTAGTGTGTAGATTTAAATGTCAGTATTTTGGCCCCATCATAGTATCTGTAATGTATGATTTGGTCAAATCTATTCTTTTTTGAAAAGACACACTAAACAAACCTTGTTTGAAAGAAGACTGAGCTTGTTTCAGAGACTGGGGCACAAGAATCCCAAACCATTTCAGTGGGTCTTGTTGTGGGTTGTGCTCGGATTTAGTTGGTTTAGATGAGTAACCAACAGGAGCATTCTCCGTTTTCGATGAAGGCTTTTCATCCACATCATATTCTGCACCGTCCTTTTTAGCTTTAGCTCTTCTCCTCACACCTGGTGAACATTAATAGTTAAGAAAGAGCTGGAAATAACACGGGAGTTAATGAGTGAAACAAACTGAAAGCAAATAGGCCCACATTTGGATTATTACTATTTCTTAATCCCATCGTTCAAATTGTTATTAAGTATGTATGTTCTTTTTAAAAATAACGTTGATACAATATATTATGACAACGTACCTTCCTCTTTAGGTCCTATATCTTCCACTGGCTTTGAGTCTTTTTCGTTGTCATCGCACATCCGCGTTATTCTCTCAGTGTGAAACTCAGCATCACCATTCGTCAGTGTTCTGTAGCACACGATTCAAGTCAGGCAGCAAATTTAGAAAATCCACATAGCATTATGTACAAATCAAAGCAAATTCTTACCTTGCATGCACACGGACTAGCGGCTCCATCTCGCTCCCATACTGAAGAGACGAAACCTGTTTGTTGCCCATGGAATAACGCGCTTGCGACATGGAAAACCATCCCTAGAGAGCACACAAACGACATTGAGTGTGCGGTCTTTCTAGCCTACACATATTCGGGCAGTTCGGACATTGTTGTGTTGTGCTTTTTTGCTGAAACCCAAACCTGCTCAATGAGTGAGTTCAATCTGCCTCGTTTCTCCTCCAGTTCCTCTAGCTGGTCCATAAATGTAAGCAAAACCTCATCCAACTGTAGAGATGTTTGTGAGTCAGAAAGACCCATCTTCTTTTCTTCCTCTCAGTCCCAAACAACAAAATAGCAGAACATGCAATGTAATCCTTTGATGAACAAACGTCTATCGCTTCCAATTTAATTGATCTAGAGAGCAATGTATGCTTCTTTAGTAATGTCAGAGAATGTCTAATATCCTTAAACAGGCTCTGGTAATGTTTACAAACTCTTCCGTTCGTCTTATTTCAGTTCCGCATTGACATGTGACAGACACCACCTGACCTATAGTTTAGCCAATCCAAGCTGCTGCCTTCTCGGTCTTCGGTAGACTAGGACGATCCAAGATCACGCTAGGTAAAGCTCAGTGCCGAATGAATTGACAAAATTGTTTTAGCATCGTATTGCATCTAGGGAATTGTAAGACATTGTTAAAGAATCATCAATTATAAAAAGAGTAGTTCCCATACCGGGAGTCGAACCCGGGCCGCCTGGGTGAAAACCAGGAATCCTAACCGCTAGACCATATGGGACTTCAGTAATTTTTATGTGAGACCCGTTTATCAATATGTAGTCATTGGTAAAGTGTACTAATTTTATTTTTAGGTTGATGTTGATGGAAAGCTGTTGCTACAATCGTTCCATCAGATAACCAAAAGGCATGAAACAACGTGTGCCTGTCTGTTGTAGTCTGTTGTAATATCTTAATAAATTCCTGCCTTGTATTCCTAACCTTATAATGCGTTTATGTTGCGAAAATAAACCGGTTGGACGACAATGTACATAAAGCGTACTTTCAACGCGCAGTGCAGAGCCTTCAGTAGGTTGCCGTGATCGTATAGTGGTTAGTACTCTGCGTTGTGGCCGCAGCAACCCCGGTTCGAATCCGGGTCACGGCAGGGACGTATCCCTGACACGGCAGGAGGGTTCGCTTTTGTTTAGTTATTGGAGAAGTGTAATGTATTACAGCACACGTGTGTGTTGGTTATTACATCGGTTGATACCAATAGTTGATAAGGTATAGTTCGTTTACAACTCGTACTGGATCTGATATTGGAGAGAAACTGCTCGTCACCACATCCATGTTCCGACATGAATGACCAATCAGCGAGTTGAACGGCCTCACGTGTGTTGTTCAGGATGTACAGTTTGCTATATGATAGGCCTGTGTTATCATTTGTGTCTGCCTCTTTTTCATCTACAGCCAATGGATCTCAACGTCCGACTGTGTTGAAATTGTTCTTTGAACGTCGGGGCAAGATATTCTTACTCAAGGAATATCCATCTATTTTACATTTCTAAAACAGCGTGACCAGAAACCATCTGCAAGCTGCTTCCAAGGTAAGTGCGCAATTGAACAAACTCCATTCATTTTGTTAGCAAATCAGACTGCTGTGCGTCTGTGTTAGTGTCTGTTTAAAATGTTGCTCACTTCGGTATTATTGTTCCCCCTGGTCCCGCAGAGCAGCTAACAGTGGTTATAAGTAACGAATGGCAAAAGTTGCTGAAATAATAATTAATATAATTCTAATGTTTAAGTTGTTACCTCAGTACATCCTTATAATAGTTTAATAGCCTTAATGACAGGTGAGATACATTTAAAAACTGTCATGGTATCTCGTCTTACACTGTCGTACACAACTCGTAGTTTTGTCACCAAAAGTACTTTTTGTAGTTCCTTTTATCAGTGCTCTGACTCTTTCTCTGACAGATGATGGAAACACGGGTTCCCCATCCATATTGGCCACGTAACCTGTCCATCCCACACTACGTGGCCAATGACCGTTCCATGTCGGAGATCCTGGTGTTCCTTTTCTCTGTGTCGGGGGCCTTCCTGGTGGCTACCTGGCTGATAACTGGACGGCAGGGGGCCGGGGGCAGGCTGGGGGTTGGACGCCGTCTGGCCCTGTGCTGGTTTGCCGTGTGCGGCTTCATTCATGGCGTCATAGAGGGCTGGTTCTCCCTCTACTATGACATCATACCTGCCGACCAGAGCTTGCTGTCTCAGCTGTGTGAGTGTGTCAGTGTGACCACGGTGTTTACGCCACAAAGAGAGAGATACCGTGGCAATGCATTAGCACAGCTTGTGGTTTTCATTTACGTTTATTCATTTAGCGTACGCTTCTTTTCATCCATTAGGGTTAAGGTTGGGGACTTCATTTGTAAACGACTATAACACTGCCTAGCTGAAAGATTGATCCGTACAACAGAAATCATGTGACCAATGATCTTGTCCTTTTTTGGGGTCAACAGGGAAAGAGTACTCCAAGGGTGACAGTCGATACGTAATGTAAGGCACTTTTGTTTTTACAGCACCTAGACCAGAAGTTAATCTTATAACTTCAGCCTCACTGATACAGTATCAATCCCCTCTCTCTCCAGAGCGGATAACTTCACGGTGTGCATGGAGACAGTGACCGCTTGGTTGTGGGGCCCACTCAGTTTCTGGACTGTGTTTGCCTTCCTGACCAACAGGCCTTACAGATTCATCCTGCAGCTCATCGTCTCACTGGGTAGGTTATTTAGCAAACTCAAGCCTTCCAATGCCCAGTTCACCCCCCAAAACGATTTTATTGCTCAACAATGTCAGCTGCCTTCCAGACATTTGTATTGTGGTCTGAGATGTACACACTGTTACCAGCCAGCGTTGTCTCTGGACTCCATCAGCGTTCTGGGGTCTCTCTCATGTGTGCAGTGTTCTCTAACCCTGATCTCTGCCTCCAGGCCAGCTGTACGGAGCGGTTCTCTACTTCTACACGGAGCACAGGGACGGATATGCCCACAGCGAGCTCGGACACCCCATCTACTTCTGGTTCTACTTTGTCTTCATGAACATACTGTGGATCATCATCCCTCTGCTTCTCATCACAGACTCCTGGAGACAGCTGTCGTCTGCCCAGATTCACGCAGACTCCAGCGGGGCACAGAAGAAGAAGAGGAAGTGAGGAGAGGAACGAGAGTTAGAGACGTCCTTCCAAGGGGAGAGAAGGGGGAGAGAAGGGGGAGAGAGGGAAAATTGGGATATGGGAGTGTCAAATTCTACTTTAATACTGTTGGAACCAGGGAAGTTTGAATGTCAAAATGAACTGTTTTGAAAAAAATGTGGTGTACACTTTTGGTCTTAGCAATGTATGGTTTTTGTCATTGTGCATTACAATTCTTGTATGTCTGAACCTTTCTTCATGTAATATGTCATGATGTGTCATGTGGTGTAACTCACTCCAACCTGGGAGAACTACAGTCTGAGATTGCACAATATGAAGTCTAAAACACTTGTATACCTTTTTTACTGAAAGTTCAAGACAATAAATACTGTAAAGATTGTAAGGCACCAAATATTTTTTAAGTTAATATTTTTTACTGGCAAAGATGGCAAAAGTACACACATCCTTCACTTTAGAAGTACAGATACTCAGTTAACTGTGTATATAAGTGTGTAACAGTGTAACAACAGTGTAATACCAAACTTACTAACAGTGTAACAACAACATAATAACAGTGTAATGACAACATAATAACTATGTAATGGCAGTGTAACAACTTACTGGCTTGATTCAGATTTTGTAGAAACATATTACAACTAAGTTATGAACAACTGGACAACTGCAAAGCCAAAGATAAACCTTTTTGTTTTTTTATTCCAGAAAACGGGAAGGCTTATTTTTAGTGTGCACCTATGTGTATATGGGGTAGTTTATTTTTCTTGGTATTTACCTAACTGAAGAACTGAAAAAACACATCTTAAAGCAATGTAACACACAGCTGTAGCCACGCCGAAATAGCTCAGTTGGGAGAGCGTTAGACTGAAGATCTAAAGGTCCCTGGTTCGATCCCGGGTTTCGGCATTTTAGTCCCTAGACTTTGAATTGTATGTACATTTAGAACGTGACGACTGACGAGTGTTGAGAATGGCACTGGTGTAGGCAGTCGTTTTGTACTCGTATAATTCATTACTTTACAACTGATTCCCCAAGGAGACAACGCAATTTAGCACCTTTAACACAGAAAAGCACTTTAAAGTCAATGGATGGTTCATAAAAGTCAGTGATAAATTACAATGAATCCAATTTATTACTGCCATTGTTAAAGTTATGGTATTTATATATATACCATATATCAGATGCATGGAAAAACGTATGGGTGGACTCGAGCGACCATCTTTTCGTCAGCAGAAGCAGCACGGGCTATCTTTTTCGCCTGTGAGAGTTAAAATTCTAAATGTCTAAATTCCAATGAACGATACCAGGGCTGCCAACTTTTAAAAAAAAACCTTGGAGTGAGATTTGGTGGTCTGGGGCAAACCCACCAAATCTGGTGTCGTTGGCGTTGCCTTCTCAGTGTGAGAAATACAAGGTGTGGCGTGAGAGCGTCGGTGAACTGGTTGAAATGCGTGTGTCTCACGGCCAATGCGTGAGAGTTGCCAGCCCTGCAATACATTATTTTACATAGTAACTAGACAAACCATTAACTGCAAACCCTCAAGCACTGCGCTGACCAGCTGTCTCCGGTGTTTACCTACATCTTTAACACCTCCCTTGAGACATGCCATGTGCCAGCCTGTCTCAAGTCCTCCACCATCATCCCTGTGCCCAAAAAGCCAAGGCCAACAGGACATAATGACTACAGACCCGTCGCCCTGACCTCTGTGGTAATGAAGTCTTTCGAGCGCCTGGTGCTGGCACACCTTAAATCCATCACTGACCCTCTACTGGACCCCCTGCAGTTTGCCTACAGAGCCAACAGGTCTGTGGACGATGCAGTTAACATGGCCCTCCACTTCACCCTACAGCACCTGGACTCCCCAGCATCCTATGCCAGGATCCTGTTTGTGGACTTCAGCTCTGCCTTCAATACCATCATCCCCGCCCTGCTTCAGGACAAGCTCTCCCAGCTGAACGTGCCTGATTCCACCTGCAGGTGGATCACAGACTTCCTGTCTGACAGGAAGCAGTGCGTTAAGCTGGGAACACAAGTCTCTGACTCCCGGTCCATCAGCACCGGATCACCTCAGGGCTGCGTCCTTTCTCCTCTGCTCTTCTCCCTGTACACCAACAGTTGCACCTCCAGTCATCCGTCCGTCAAACTCCTGAAGTTTGCGGACGACACCACCCTTATTGGGCTCATCTCTGGTGGAGACGAGTCTGATTATAGGTGGGAAGCGGCCAACCTGGTGACCTGGTGCAGCCAGAACAACTTAGAGCTCAATGCTCTTAAGACAGTGGAGATGGTTGTGGACTTCAGGAGGAACACAGCCCCACTCACCCCCATCACCCTGTGTGACTCCCCAGTCAACACTGTGGAGTCCTTCCGCTTCCTGGGCACTATCCTCTCCCAGGACCTCAAGTGGGAACTGAACATCAGCTCCCTCATCAAGAAAGCACAACAGAGGATGTACTTCCTTCGGCAGCTGAAGAAGTTCAACCTGCCAAAGACAATGATGGTGCACTTCTACTCAGCCATCATTGAGTCCATCCTCACCTCCTCCATCACCGTCTGGTACGCTGCTGCCACTGCCAAGGACAAGAGCAGACTGCAGCGTATCATCCGCACTGCTGAGAAGGTGATTGGCTGCAATCTGCCTACCCTCGAGGACCTGCACACCTCGAGGACCCTGAGGCGAGCGAGGAAGATTGTGGCCGACTCCTCCCACCCTGGACACTCCCTGTTTCAGTCACTCCCCTCCGGCAGAAGGCTGCGGTCCATCAGGACCAATACCTCACACGACAAAAACAGTTTCTTCCCTTCCGCTGTTGGCCTCTTCAACAAGGCCAAGGGACCACACTGACTCTAATGACTTCTTGCTTAAAACACACTGCTTTTTGCACTGCATTACAAAATGGTATCTTGTACATTTGTATTTTTTGTAATATTTGTATTTTTATATTGTAATTTACGGCAACTTATATTTTATTTTATTGTATATTTAATTCTATTCTAATCCCACTTAGTACTGCTAGTTTATGTACCCTTAGTATAGATAGTCCACATATTTAAATTTTAGGTATATGTTTATTGTATGCACCTTCCTGCCAAAGCAAATTCCTTGTCTGTGCAAACTTTCATGGCGAATAAATCCCATTCTGATTCTGATTCTGTAAAAAGAACAGTATATGAGACAAACCTTGCTATCTTAGCTTGTAGCAAGAAATAGCCTACTATTTGGTTGAACAGGATCAATGAAAAAGTCCTTTAGTGGCCTATAGCGGTGTTGACTTTGTCATTGCTAATCTCACAGCAACTTTTGACCAACCTGGAAGCTCCCAAGAAATGTAACAAACATTTTACAATGAAAAATACAATTTTCAATTTAAATCATCTTTAAATCATCAATTCATAATTGTTTTGGAAAAAGGATTGGGGATAATTGTGCTTCCCATGCTGGGATTCATTATAAGCATTTATTTTGAAATCCAAATCTTCAGTTGACCATTCATCATTAATATTGATGTCTCTCATATAGCTAGGCTACTATAAAATGTGGCCTACATAGATTTACATTCAGAAAATAAATATTCCTTGAAGTGCACTTGACAATTATAAAAGTGGTCAAGCAATACAGCACCAGTAACACCAATGGTTTTACAAGCAGTTTTGATCTGATAAGATGTTACAGACTTCTGGAGCTAGATTCCAACACCCGCTCGATCTCAGTCCAAACTCAACTGAACATTTTACTGAGTCTCTGTCCTAACTGGCTGTTTGTCTCCCTCTCCCTGTTCCCCACTTCTCTGAGTCCCTTCTGAGCAGTGGACGAGTCTGGCTGCAGCTCAAGTAGCCTCTGAAAAGCTCTCCTGGCCTCCCCCAGATCAGCCACTTCCAGGCAGGCTTGGCCCAGCCGGTACCAGGCCTTGGCCCCGTCAGGCTCCAGCTGAACGGCCTTAGCAGCATTGGTCCTGGCTCTCTCGGGTAGGTGCAGTTTGAGCTGGCATAGAGAGAGGTTAGAGTGGAGCTCCGCTTTGACGCTTCTGTACTCCCTCAGGGTGGGGAGAGGGGCTTCTGAGGGTGGCTGCTGAGTGGCATCGCCTGTCTGCTGGTCTTCCTCCTCCTCCTCTTCCTCCTCCTCCTCTATGTCCTCCATCCCTCCGCTTGTATCCCGCGTGTGTTGCTGGAGGGTAATGAGGTGTTTGAGCGCACGGCTGTAACTGTCTGCGGCCCCCCACACGTCGCCGCTCCTGAACCGGGCTCCTCCGCGCTCCTTGTGCGACCTCAGCCAGCTCCACTTCTCACCTGGGGGGACTTCCCAGGATTCCCTGCCTGGCGTGAATGAGTGGAGCTCGACGATGGCGCTCAGAGGCTGGTCTGTGGCGTTCTCTCCTTCTGCATCATCGGTTCCGGGGCAGAGCACCAAGTCAGCGCTGGCTTTGGAACCGTGTCTCACTGGGGTCAGTAATATCTAGAGTGGGGGAAGAGGATACAAATGCTGCACGCTTTAGATTTCGACAATCAGACCGGTTTTGGCTATTTATGTGTTTTTCTGTTTTGGTTTACCTCACACATGCCTCTAGCTGTCATCCCCTCTAGGCAGCTCTCTGTGATGTCACACTGACCGTCCCCGAGTCGCAGCACCGTCCAATCACCCAGCGGGACCTGCAGGACAGTGTCTAGAGCACGTGGGAATGGTATTGGCTGCGTCCCAGTCAGCTCTGTGATTGGCTGGTCCGGTGTGACCGACAGGCTCGCATCCAGCTGACCCATTTCCGGACCCTCTTTGAGTCGGACTCTCACTTGACACAAAGAACCCAACCGTGGGCAGTCACTCGATGATAAAGCTGAAAAAGACAAATTATGATTGTCCTAACAGGTTACGGTTAGGTTTGAGTAAACTACATCCAAATATATAAAGAAGTAGTAGTGTTAAGTAGTGAGAAGGAGAAGTATCTTACCCCCATCTCCTCCAGTGTGACCAGACTCTCTTCCCTGCTCTATGTGCCTGCACTGAACCTCCCTAAGGCCTCTGGGACACACACACACCCAAGAGGAGGGGGTATTTCCCGACTTCTCTGCTATGGCAGGCTTCATCACTTGGGGAAAAAGAGTGGAGGGTCGATGTGATTAGTAAAACATGTGATGTATTAGCCCTGCAACTTGCCTACAGTGGTGTTGTGTTATACTGTTGTGTCAACTTGGAGTAGCCTAGCTAGTAGCTAACTTAAAGTGCTACCACTGACAAAAACCGATGATATACGTTAAAAGCAACTACCTAGGTTACGTAACACAGTACAAGTAACACTTTTTTTGTTTGTTTAATCGTTAACTAACTTGCTGGTAGTCGGTAAGTACTAGTGTCAGTGATTTCAGTAGCCAGCTAGCTACACAATACCACCTTAGCTTGCGCCTTAGCTAGCACTGCACGCTTTCTAATGTGATAATAGTCCTAGTAGACATGATGACCGCAAAAGCCAAAACAATTTCTAATGCATTTTAATAATCTAGCCTAGACATTACAAATCTTCACCTGTAAGATCCTGGCAATGAAGAACACGCAGCTGGTCAGAGCTCACCGTGAGCCGCAATGTACATAGTTCTGTCAACTTCCGTGTTATCCTGGAAGTTACGACATTCGCATAAAAAAATTAGGAGAAAGTATGAGTAGGAGAAAGCCTCCTTTTAGTTTTATTTGGATAAACCATCTTTATACAGTCTATGGGATAAACACAAAGAAAAACAATAATTTCGAGTTATAGTTTGACATAATGCCAGGTACTTACTTAAATTTTCTTGCAACTGTAAATTCATTTAATTGTGGAAAAAAATCTATTTAACTAATCCATTTGTTTCAGTGACAACTCCCTTAGTTAAGATGTTTGGCCGTCATACTTATAGGTGCATATTGTACAAACAGTCATACAAATGTATGCATGTGTGTGCGGGTTTGTGTGTGTGTCACTCTCATGTTAACTCGTCATCTTCGCAGGCCTGCTGGTGCTAAGCTGGTCTGTCAGCGAGGATTAGACTGTATCTGACTGAGAGGAGTTTTCACTATCAGAGCGAGTATGTGTGTGTGTGTGTGTGTGTGTGTGTGTGTGTGTGTGTGTGTGTGTGTGTGTGTGTGTGTAGGTGTGCGCATACAGAAGCGTTAACAGACACAAAGGAAGCACTAATACGACTGTTGGGTGGTCACCTCCACAAGCACTAACATGATCAACTTCACTACAAACCATTAGCCTATACGTTTGTCTATCACACTATAAAGTAATGTCAATGTTTACTACGGATGTCACACTGCTAATGCTTCGGCTGGTGCACCATTACGCCTAGACTGTGATAATACTAATGTAAACTCTATGAGTTTCTCTCTGTACGGGGGATTCATGGTTATCTTGGCTGCATACAGTGATAAGAAACAGACATGGAGGTAATTCTGTAATGCCCTTCTGGGCTTCAGTCCTAGAAAGCGAGGAAGGTGAAGGAGTATCCACAGCAGCCACATCACAGTGTAGCTGCCATCCTGAGGATCATCATGTCAGAACAACCACATGAGAGGTGTCTTAACAGCAAGGTAAATATGAATGGGGGTGTGTTCACTACAGCCGTTATTGTCTTATCTCTCCACTACATCCTCTTTTTTTCTTTCCTTCTTTTCCATCTTCTTCTCCACCATCCAGCGCCTCCTAATCCCTCCTTCCTGCCATCCATAAAGTATATTTGCAAAGAGGCTTGTGATAATCTTATGGGAAATCTGTCATATTCTGAAATACTGTAAGAACTGTGCATTTTTCGTCCTTGGTCATCTGCTGCACTCACTACATGGCCAGCAGGTGTCTCTCTTTCCCCAGTAATGCTGACTTGTGTAGCATTTTTTATTTATTCATTTGCATTGGCCTCACATCCTATTTCTAAGCAGACTCTCTCCCACCCTACACACACACACACACACACAGAGACACACATGCACACTGTATAAAGGGGAGATATGTCTTCATCCAGAGGGGAGAGGGGAGTGGAAGGTCAGTCTTTCCTTAGTGTACTTTAATGTTCCGGAACAAATTCAGCTTGGAAATGCTAAACTCCAAACTGTGTGCTAAACTAAAGTGTGTGTGTACTATTTCGAGGGGGGTTTCGAGGCTTTAGGGTTAGAATTGCATTAAGGGTTGGGGTTAGGAGTTATGGGATATCTTTATGGTTAGGGTTAAGAGATGGAGTTAGGCTTAGGTTTAGGGTTCAGGTTAGGTTTTGGGGTAAGGCTAGAGTTAGGATTTTCAAAGGGACTGAATTGATTCACCACAAGGATAGATGTACACAACGTATGTGTGTGTGTGTGTGTGTGTGCATGTGTGTGTGCGTGTGTGTGTGTGTGTGTGGGTGCATACAGTGTTGATTACCCAAACACACTCTATAATACTGGTCAACAAAGCTCTCTCCTCATACACTGTCTCACACATGCACACACACAAACATACACACATACCCCTACAATTTCACTCTCATCCACAACCTTCTCCACCTCCCACTTGGCTCCCCCTGTCTCCCCTGCTGGCCTCTTGTGTAATATCCCTGTGGGTACGATCAGAACAACGCATCCCGGACCCTTTGGGACAATCCATGTTCGTCAGAGGGGTGTGAGAAGCAGCCAGGAGAGGGCCTGGCGAGGAGCCCTAACCCTACTCACCAGGACTAACCCCTGCTGTAGGGGTTTGGTACGGCCTCAACGAAGCTCACTCTGGGGCTCGGCCTGCGTCATTTGGGGAGTTGAGGGAGAGACAGGTGAGGCAGTGGGGGGGAGGAGGGGGGAGAGGGGTGAAAGAGGGAGATAGTGATGATGATTGTGGCCGCCACAATCATGTGAGAAGAGAGGAAGAGGAGGAGAGTGCGAGAGAGTAGGGGGACGGGCAGGGGAGGAAGAGAGTGTAAGGGAGATGGGGTACAGGCAGGGAGGGGTGGTACGGAGTGCAGGGGTGATGGGGTACAGGCAGGGGAGGGGAGGGAAGGTAGAGGTATGCACCCCCAGCTGTGTTGCATCACCATATTATGTCATGCTGTATGCTTCGGTGCGTACAGAACTGTTCATCAACAGCTGTGACGTCCACAGTTTGTCAGGTTGTCAAGTTCAGGGGATTTTTATTCGGGGTTGTCCTGTGTTTCCTTCAGCCTGTGTTTTCTCTTTCTCCTCTCTTTAGGACACTTGTTGGTGGTTTCTCGGGCAGAGTGGCTCCTCCCACGGGGATAAAGACGGTTGACCACCAGCCGGATCACTCAGCGGAACTAACCGGGAATGTCAATCCCAGTGCTGAAACTATCATCACAGCCCACTGTTTACAGAGAGAGAGAGAGAGAGAGAGAGAGAGAGAGAGAGAGAGAGAGAGAGAGAGAGAGAGAGAGAGAGAGAGAGAGAGACAGAGAGAGAGAGAGAGAGAGAGAGAGAGAGACAGAGAGATAGAGAGAGAGAGAGATAGAAAGAGAGAGAGGGGGGGAGAGAGAAAGGAATTTAGCAAATAAGAAATGATGGAGATCAAGGAGTGATTCAAAAATGTAAATGTTGAGAGTAGAGAATTAGGGAGGGTTTGAGCATTGGGGACAGGTGACAGTAATGGTTTTGTTCAGCTGAGGGACAGGATCTGTCCTGCCTGACTATGAATCCCAGCTGTGTTTTGGTCTGAGCTTGTGTGTGATGTGTGTCTCTACGTCCAAGTTATGGGTTTGGGTTTGTTTTGCCTCGAAAAAGGATAGTCACCTCACCATGTAATCCCTTATCATCCATCAGACACCCCTAAACACACTCTCTCACACACACAAAGTTGCTTCTTCAGAGGCAGACTCATAAACGAATCGGGCTGCACTGCGAGGTAAGCTGAGCAGCCATGGTGTGTGTGTTTTACATAGCGACTGCAGAGAGTTCATAATATAAACAAATAAACACAGATTTAAATTTGTCCTTCACCCAAATGCGTCAATGAAAAGGAACACCCAACATTCAAGATCCGTGTAGCACTTTGCTTTGCATTTAAATTCATATGAATAACATTATAATATACAACTACACAGACGTATAATGGGGTCATGATATAACATGTAATCTTCAATAGTCGTTGACATCGTAGGCTATCTTTAACATGTCTGTCACTGGAAGTTGATTCATTCCGGTTTGGAGGTTCAGGCTGGATCAGGCGTGATTCTCAAGGTGATTAGCTCATGCCACTGACATGATGGGAGGCTGGAGATGGGGGGGAGGCCCAGGGTGTAACTTTGGACCTGTTTGGAGAATGCCCCTAGTCACCCCCCTCAACCATCGAGCCTCCTGCTTAGTCATAGAGTCAAGCCCCTTCCAACATGAGAGGTCAAGTTTGTGACGGGAAGGACGTTGTACGACCACCACGTTGGCCATCAATTCTCTCTCAGTTTTAAAATGTTAAATCATTTGTTAAAACGAATGTGGTGTGGTGCTCAGAGTGTACGGGGAAGGGGGGGCTGTGGGGTTCTGGGCCAAAAAGTCTGTTTGGCATCGTCTAACTGTGCTCTGGTGTGTGAGGTGTTCTGATGGATACAGATGTGGAGTTTGGAAGTGCATAGAACAGACTCCTCAAGTTCTGCAACAAAATGTGCTAAAGGGTGATCGAAAGGGCCTCACACATCAAAGCCTCTACCGTTACACACAGGCACAAGCGCACACACGCTCACATACACAAACACACAGGATACTGTCCCATTACTTTGTCATTGTTGTGGAATTTAAAATCAGCTCATAAATGTGTGGTGGGTGGGTGGGCGTGCGTGTGTGTGTGTTTTCAAGCAATACGGCAACTGGCACTAACTTGTATACCAAGACAAGCTGTTTTATCTAAAGCGTATTGAGTCTTTAACTCCATTATGGTGTTTCCCTGGGGGCCAGTTAGTGTGACGGACCTGCACAGCCTCAGTGGGAACCTACTGAAGGGAGGAGATGGCTATCAGGAGCCCAGGGGCAAATGGGGAGACCGCTTTTATCGGCACACACATGTAATGAGGGCTTCCTGTACATGGTGCCTGAAGTGTTCCTCCCGATGACGCTTTGAATTAGAGTGTGTGTGTGTAGGTGAGTATGTGTGTGTGTGTGTGTATGTGTGTGTACACTGTAAACCCGGATTTCGCTTTTTTGTTATCTTAACAAATGTTTTCTTGTCAATATGACATGGGTGTGTGTAGAAAGTTGATATAACTTCAAATAAGCAATTAACAGCGCCTCAACTACATGGAAGTTAACCAAATTGAAAATCAATGTTATGTTAGCTAGAAAGACCTAGTTGAGTTAAAAAAACAGGCTAAAATTGGTCGTTTATGCGTCATCACGTTGTACGCTGAGAGTCACGTGGTACGACTTGCGTGCCTGCGTGACTTTGAATCCACCGGGAACGGGAAGGCACTGCCGCCATCTTTCTGCGCAGTGAAAAGGAGATACCGGAGCGGACTCTTTTACTCGACAGAAGGTGAGTGCAAATTCTTATAAACATACATGTAATACTTCTGAAACATTTAATGTGTTTGGTATTGCGTGATACTCGTTAATTGTAAACTTAACTGAAAAAAATGCAAGCTTTACACTGAGCAGAGTTTTTCTTAACCACTTAGCTTACTAGCTAGCCTACTTAAACATATATGTTCGACAGCACAGTAAATATCGAGTGTAATGACATTAATTTACATCGAAAGTTGTACTTTTCATTGTCACTGGTGGCAGAAAACGAATTAAAAAATTTCAACAGGTAGCGTTTTACACGAGGCGGTAGCGTTTTACACGAGGCGGCACCGTTAAACTGGCTGCCGGAATGTGGCCTACACACAGCGCCCTCGTGTTAGTTCAAACACCAGAAACAACGTCTCCGCTCCAGTCTGCGATGCCAGAGCTGATTTTAATCATGAGTTAGTAACAACCGCATCATATTTTAATTTTTAAAATAGTCAATTTCCTAGTGCCATTTGTGAACTAAACGAGAGCTTTTCCTTGCTACCTGTTTGAATGAATAGGCTATGCAATAACCTTAATCACGTGTTTTTATTAATCCAATTTTCATGGGGTTTTAATCTTGCGGTCACAGTAAAAGTACGGCAGACTTGGCGTCTGTTTTTTATTTTTTATTATTTAATTTAAACCACTGCTGGACGGCCATAGTCTGCTGTGAACGTCACGGGCACATCTACAAACAGGGCTGCTGATATTGGCTGCTGTTCAGGCTTCTGTGGTGTTGTATTTATTCTTGGCTGGCCGCGGACCTGTGCGCGCGCGCACACGCATGACAAGGTTGAATTGGACCATAACGTTATTCAGCGGTCTTCAATAGCTCCCAATAGATTTAAAGTATTGTAAATGGAACTTTGCCGTTTACAAGACCGGTGCACGTGTCATGCTTTAAGATGCCCCTTTGAATAGAAATGAGAAAGTGCTATATTTGTTATGAATTGCCCTGGCATTTTAAGAATCATTAACAAATAAATAAATAACAGCTTAACTGTCTTTTACACTGAACTTTTAGACTTATTATAGAGATATGTGTACTGTTGTATGTAAATAGGAAATGGTTATTTAACTACCAAGTCACATATCTGTCCTAATTCTCCTTTTTTCTCCCTTCTGTTTCCAGTTTTACATGCTGAAAATGCAAATGTAGGTTTTTTATTTTGTAAATTTCTTTGAGAAATATATAAAATGCTTATTAAAGTCAAATATCTTTCCTAATTATCTTTTCTTTCTTTTTCCAGGTCTACATGTTTTGAATGCAAACGGAAATGCGGTGGATTTGTAAGTATTGTACCTACTTCTCAGAAAATCGTAGAAGAATAATTGAACATTATAGAGCTGTCCATGGACATTTTGGAAGAAACTGTCCATTGCCCTGTATCTACAGTGACTGTCATCTAGTTTTCCGATCACAACAATCTCTGAAAAACCACTTGAGACAACATGGAGTTTCACAGCATGGACCTATTGGACATTTAAACTTTAAAATTAACTGTCAGTTATGCAATTTCAATGATCCAGTGACTATAAAACAGTATTTCTCTCATCTTGGGAAACATCTTAAAAGCAAAGAGACTGTTACCTGCCCCTTAAATCATTGTTCTTTCAAATCAAGTGTTTACTCTACCTTTACTTCACACAAAAGTCGTTTTCATAACAATGTCACACTGCAAGACTTGAAATCTGAGCTTGTTATTCAAACAAATGTAAATGAGGAGCACCTGGTTGATCAAGTGCAGTCAGATATCAGTGACGCTGAATTTTCTGGGGGTGAGAATATAACCGAGCAGGAGGTTAACACTGATACAGTTCAGGCAAGACTTGCATCTTTATTTCTGCGATTGCAAGCAGTTTTGCATGTCTCAAAGACAGCGGTTCAGCAAATAGTTACAGAATTGAGGGATATTGGTGTTTTAGTTGGTGAGCTAAACAAAAACACTCTTGATAAAGCATTGAGGCAGCATGGTTGTACCATTGATGAAAACACTTTAAATATAGTTAAAGATACTTTGTGCCAGGCTAATCATTTTAGCTGTCTTTCTGAAGGTGGGTCTTTGGGAACTGACAAAAGAAGGTTATCATTTTTCAAAGAAAACTTCAGTGTTATTAACCCAGTTGAATTCGTTTTAGATTTGTCATCAAAACGAACATTTGTTTATGTGTCAATCTTGGGTGTTCTTCAAGTATTGTTAAATAGGGGTGATGTACTTGACAGAGTTTTAGAAGAAAGCCAAAAATCACAATCTGGCCATTATACATCATTTTCTGATGCATCATACTGTAAAGAAAATCCACTTATTTCTGGTGAAGATCTGAGTATTTCTCTGGCCTTGTATATTGATGATTTCGAAGTCTGTAATCCTTTAGGGACATCAAGAAAAAAACATAAATTGTGTGCCATCTATTGGATAATTGCTAATTTACCTGTAAGAGACAGATCATCATTATCTACTATATATCTGGCTGCCCTATGCAAAAGTCAAGATGTTAAAACATTTGGTTACAGTCCAATTGTTCAACCATTACTAAGAGACCTAAAATTGCTTGAAAATCAAGGAATTTACATCAACAGATTGGGAACTAGTGTCAGAGGCACAGTACTATACATTTCATCAGATAATTTGGGGGCACATTCTTTTGCTGGCTTTCAAGAATCATTTAATGTGGACAAGTTTTGCAGATTTTGCCTTGCAAGTCGTAAAGATATTCAAACTTGTTCTGTAAGAAGTGGTGCATTTGTATTGAGAACAAGAGAGTCGCATAACCTAGACCTCTCTGAGCTTAAAGAAAATGTGACTTTGAAAAGTGTGAATGGGGTAAAAAGGGACTGTGTTCTAAATGAGCTACAGTACTTTCATTGCATCACAGGGTTTCCACCTGACTTTTTGCACGACCTGTTGGAAGGCATTGTACCCTTTGAGCTGTGTTTGTGTTTGAAAAAATTAATTGATAAGAAATATTTCACTGTAGATAATTTAAATACTGCCATACAGCACTTTCCTTATAAGTTCTCAGACAAAACCAATTGCCCTCAGAAAATTCCAGTAAATTTTCATTTGGTTGGAACAATAGGAGGGAATGGCCATGAGAATTGGACTCTGTTAAGGTTGTTGCCATTAATTATTGGTGATGTTGTTCCTGAAAATGATAACGCTTGGTCTGTGATTCTCGAACTGAAAGACATTGTTGAAATCTTGGTATCGTCCACTTTCACAGAAGAAAGCCTCTCTTACTTGGAAGCAAAGATCTTTGAACATAGGACACTTTTAATAGAAGTGTTTCCTGATGTAAAACTCAAACCCAAACATCATTTCCTTGAACATTATCCCTGTCTAATTCGATGCTTTGGACCTGTGGTTGACTTCTGGACATTTCGCTTTGAAGCTAAACATAGCTTTTTCAAGAAAGCGGTCCGTGATCTAAATAACTTCAAGAACATTGTTTTATCCTTGGCCAACAGACACCAACTTATGTTGTCATACTTTTTTGACATGCCGTGCCTGTTCAAGCCAGCAGTGGAAGTAGAAAGAGCAACATACAGTTCCCTTGAAAATCTGTCAACCTCAGTCAGACAAGCTATTCAGCACAAATTCAGTCATCTGACCAGTGCATCACTTGCAACAACAGCCTTTATACATGGGACAAAATATGTAAAGGGAATGTACGTATCATTTGGAAGCACAAGCGGACTTCCTGATTTCTGTCAAATTCTGTACATTGTGGTAGTGGACAACAAGGCATTCTTTATTCTTCAACCTTTCTCTGCCTGGTACCTGGACCACTTCAGATGTTTTGAAGTTTGCAGCGCTGATGATCTCCAACTGGTTGTGGTCGAACCTGCAGAGCTGAACCACTACGCCCCTCTGTCAGCCTACACCGTGCAAGGAAGACACCTGATTTCTCCGAAGGCATCCCTACTGCACTGAGGTGATAATTTTGCTGATTGTCATGTGAATCCTTGTAATTGTACACTAACCCTGACCCTTGTTGTTGTTTTGTCAGTGAATATCTACTCATGATCTACTACATGTCAGTACTTTGTGAGCAATAGTAAAATCCAATGGTAATACACAGCCTAGGTTCTGTAAACTGTAATGTAAACAAAGGGGCCACCATAGCTAGCAACATGCCACTTTATAGAGCCTAGGCTTTGTATTCCCACTGCATTTTTTTGCAGCACAGAGTACGGACAGGTAGCAGATCGTGAGGAGAAATTCACTGATTATGATAAGCATTCTCCCCCGAATCGCTGACTCTACCTTAAGCTTTACTGCCAAAATATACAAAATTTGAAAACCAATTTTCAGGTATTTCATAGGGTTTAATTAAGGCATTCAATTTATAGTCTGGCAGAACACAAATTTAACATTTTATTTCACCTTGAAGTTACTCGTATGATATCCATAGGCCAATTTATGATATTTGATCATGACACAACCATTTTTGTAACATAATTTCTATTTTTTATTAGTTGGGATTCACCATGTTGCTGCGCGTCATCCTTAGCCAAGACGACATCCGGAGGATAACAATTGACAGCATGCCAGAGACTGTTGATGGCCTTCACTTGATGCTGAAGAACAAGCTTGGATTGGAAGGTGACTTGGTGGTGCAGTTCCAAGATCCAGAGTTCGATAATGAGCTTTGCAACTTGAGTAGCATGTCAGAGCTGCCTAAGGACAAAGTGACTTTGAAAGTATACAGCAAGAATCTTGAATCCTATCATACAGACTCAACCTTAGACACAGCAAGCCTATCCACATCCGCTGAGGGAAGCCCCTCTGCCAGTCATACCCGTCAGCTGCCACAGCCATTTGACATCCCTACTTTTTCGTATGATGTGGAACTTAAGTTGAAGAAAGGAAATGAAGCCTTCCATGAAGATGGAACCCTTCTTGATGTGTCCAAAGACACAAAATCAGACATTTTGGATAAAATAGCAGAAGCCATCTATGTCCACAACGCATACCCAACACGTGAAGATTATGACTTAATGTCACAAGCTCTCGTCGACAAACATCCCTGTCTGAGGGAACCAGGATCTGTCAGCGGTTGGTACTGTTGGAAATTTAGCTTGAAGTTCAAAATGGGAAACTTCAGACAGAAGCTACGATTGGCTGGATGCCCAGAGCTCAACATCAACTCGCGCTCTTCAGGTACACCTGGGAAAGGAAAACTTAAGAGGGCCAGAAAATCTGAAGTCAATTTCCTGCCAGACATCCCAGAGGGAAAAACACAACGTTCCCTCGAAGAGGAAAGAACCGAGATGGTCACCGAAATGAAGAAAAGGAAAATTGATTGGCAGAAAATAAAAGGATTGATGACCAGCACTTTTTCTTTACGGAGAAAAACAATTGTGGAGGATGAGCCACCTGTGGCGGATGTCAGAGAAAGATGGCCGGCACTGTTCTCTGAACGTCAGGTAAAAGTATTTTTCTATTTCAGATGCGGTTAGGTGGATCAGATTTGAAATTGCTTAAGATTTGCTAAATAATTTATTTAAGAATGGTTAATATCAGTCATGAATAATTTGGTATAAAGAATGCATTGATTAAAAAAAAAATAATTCTGCAACAACAGTAAAGTAATTGAGTTTACAGCCAACCGCTTGTGTTCCTTTGCTTTTTTCTGCCTACCAGATTGAAGCAGAGTTTGCTCGCCTTACGTCTGTTGACCTGAAAGACTCCCTCTTCGCTGGCCTTGACAAGTATCTACTGAGGTTCCTTGGGGTGTACAGGGCCAGGATGGGTCTGGTGGAGCTGAACAGCCTTTTGAGGACTCTGGACATTGATGTCCGTTGGTTGATATAAGTCTGTTCACACAAAGCCAATTAAATCTACCTAATCCATTTTTCTTATCTATCTAGTCCATAACCTTCCCATGTGTTACAGATCATAGAGCAATAGTTTCAAAACCTCTTGTAGACTCACATTTTGAGCTAGAACTTTTGGCATACTTCTATAATGAAAAGTTATTTATTTAATTTTAGTCCAATAGCCATCTTTTCCGAACATATTGACTATTTCTGAACTGAAACAAGTATGAAGACTTAAGTAGAATATATAACATCACTTAGAATTATATTCTGATTTCTGGTCTAATACATCCCATCTGTATGTTTATTATTTTTACAGGGTTCCAACCAAAGGCAAAGGGCAGTTGTTTTGATGGGGCTCCCCCACTACTTAAAAGATGGGTCCACACTGTACAAGAAAGTACAGGTATGTTTTTCAATAATAACTTACCGGACCACACCAGATAAACCAGCACCACACATTCTAGAGCGGCAGAAGTGATCATTGAGAGGGATTATTAGTGTGACTATCATCGACTATTTATCGTAAATGTTGCATACTCTGACTTTAATCTGTTTAAAAATGTCCCACATGATTTTATTTGTAATACTTCTCCCAATTCATATTACAATTAAAGAAAAGTTCCAATATATCTTGTCACAAGTGTTTGAACCATACTTAATGGATCACAAAATAAGTTATCTACATTTTTGGGGAATTTATTTAAATTGAATTGGCCAATATGGCAGAATTGTGCACTCCCTAATATTGGTATCTGTTACTGCTGTTGTTATGAAACCTGAAATTCCCCATGGGTATCAGTAAAGGTTTAAAATGTTTTAACATATTTGTCCACTTTGTGTAGGTCACAGATGCAGAGGAGGACTGGACAAAGGGAATGGCAGTCGGCATCCTCATGGTGGCACAGATTGATGAGCTGGTCCGTTTCGCAGTGGTCCTCGAGGAAGAGATCATCTTTCCAAGCCTAAGTGATTTCCCAACTGCTGTGGCACTGCTGATGGGTCTGCTCTTTGCCCTTAACATCGACTACCCCAGGGGCCTTAGGTACACTTTTGAAGTTATTCAGAAGGTGCTTATGGACATTGGTGGAGGGCAATGCTCTGCCTTGGTTCATGGCTTAAAAAACCGACTCTTGAGGAAGAAAATGTAAGCTTAAAAAGCACAGTTTACGCAAAAGTGAACATTGTTGAGTGTTAAATGGACTCATTTAAGGTTAGGTGTTTGCGATCTGAACAAAGCAAGGTTCTGCATTGGTTCATGGTGTAAGAAATTAAGTTGTTGAAACCGTGCATGTTTAAGAGTTCAAGCAGAGTTTACTGTGTTTTGGTAACAACCAAATGTCACCATCTTCATGGGTTTGTGGAATGAAAATAGGTGATTGTATTAACATGTAAGATCTACTGAATATAATCTGAATGCCAACCAAATGTGGACATGGTATGAGAAATTGACTCTTAATTGAAAACCATGCAAGTTACAGCACCAACTTCATTCTAGTTAACTAAATAAAGACCTGGATGGGCATTATATTTTGACACTTTATCAGTGTAAAGTGAATGGCCGCTGTAGAAGATTTAGACACTGTCTAGATGTGGGGGACAGCAATACAGACAATTCTGGGTTGTTTACTTACTGATCATTTTTTATGCACTTTTTGTAAATCCACATAGTTGCATGGCAACAAATTATTCTTTTTTCAAGTTGACACCACCTATATATAATGTGTATTTTTGGTTGTCATTTACAACTTGAAATGCATATTTTCAGACTAGTTTTCCCCCTGCATCCCTTTTTTTATGTTTTGTTGCACTATTTGTAAAAGCAAATTGTTGAATGCCAACTAATGTTATCACAATACAAATCTGTAGGAGAAATTTGGGGGAGGAAATAATTTTAGGATTGATACCTAAATTAAATTCATTAAAATAACAAGTATTTTGCGAATATGTGTGCATAGTATAATTGGTAACAAAATAATATATGCAGAAAAGGGCTGTAAAAATCCTCAACAGTACAGATTTGTTATTTTGATGACGTGTCGGTACAGTTGTAACTTGTTACTGTTTTGTTTTTTTTTTATACGTGAAGATTTCATCTTCAGTAAAAAAAAAGAAAAAGGTAGGCCTACAATAAAACTGTTGGTCTGTGACTGCCAAAATCTCTGGTGTAAAGGCTCGTCATTTACTCTTTTGAAATAAAATCCTTAGACGTAATTAAATGTGATGTATGCAGATAATATGTATTGAGCAATGTTTTTACAGGTTAAAAAGAGAAATATTATCCACTTAGAAATGTAAGTAGATCTTAATAAGAGTATTTAAGATATTGGTAAGTGCCAATAACTATTACATCAGTTAAATTAACTTGTAAATTTATGTAAACTTGATTGAGGTTTATATTCAATAAGTTCATAAATGTAAGTACAACTCACTAGTATTGCAGTTAAATCAACTTTTAAATTTATGTCATCTTGATTGGGGTTTGTCTTCAATCAGTTCATAAATGTAAGTACATCTCACTAGTTTTGTAGTTACATCAACAAGAAAATGTATGTTACTTATACTGCTATTTAAGTTTAATCAACTAATACATTTAAGTAGTTTTGACTCAAGATGAAGTTATGTCAACTAAAGGTTTCAAGTAATATGGACTGAAGATGGAGTTGAGTCAACTAGAAATATCTATTTAAGTTAACTTATTGTCTTAGTTGTCTTGACATAAAATTTCAAGGCAGCATGGACACTTGAATTTTTAAGTTGAAACAACAAGTTCGGGTTTACAGTGTATGGATATGCATCTGTGTGAGTGTGTGTGTGTGTGTGTATGGATATGCATCTGTGTGAGTGTGTGTGTGTGTGTGTGTGTATGGATATGCATCTGTGTGAGTGTGTGTGTGTGTGTGTATGCATCTGTGTGAGTGTGTGTGTGTGTGTGGATATGCATCTGTGTGAGTGTGTGTGTATGGATATGCATCTGTGTGAGTGTGTGTGTGTGACCAGAGAGCTGCTGTGGGGGCTGAGACCTCCGCACGCATGGTAATGCACATCTGGATGTGCTTCCCTTGCCATCGACACGCACACACACACGCACAGACACAGTGGGAATACACTTGACCCACTAGTGACCAGTTGAACAGTTTGAGCATGTGGCTGCCACTGTTCCACTCTCTGCATCGCTACACAAGGTGTACAAGTGCTGTTGTTGTTTGCTTATCTCTCTCCTTTATTTGGTTGCACTCTAATGACTCATTTCCATACCATGTTATAAAACATTCTCTCTCTGTCTCTCTCCCTCTCCATTCTTTATGTCTCTCCCTGTTTCTCTGTCTGTCTCTCCGATTCTCCCTCTGTCTCTCTGTTTCTATCTCTTTCCTTTGTCTCTGTCTCTCTCACTCTTGACACGCACGTACACACTCTAACAGAGTAATCAGGGAGAGCAGCCTTCGTGATCCCAGCCTACGAGGGAGCCTTGACGTTAAAGTATGGTCGACATACCCATAAAGATTTTACGGCCCAGCTTCAGGGGGGCCTTGTCTGTGAGGTGTGGGGCTAAACTTGGAGGATGTATCAGCTTGGAGCTAACCCCGTACAGGTGTGGCACGCCCCGCGCTCGCCCTTCCTGCGCCCCGTCTCCCCAGCCCAGACCAGCGGGGTCAAGTCATGCGGGGAAAGGAGAGGGTTGGGCGTGGGGGGTGCCAGGCAGAGCTGAGCTGGCCGACAAAAAGAAACAAATTTCAAGAAGCAGAGACTGTACCACCTGGCCAGCCATGATTTATATAGGCGTGAGCTTTGAAAGAGGGAGGGAGGTAACTCAGTTCAGCCCCCCGGCCCTGCCAGAGGTAGCAGGGTTGGGGTCTGTGTTCTGTTAGCTTGGAGTGTGACAGAGGACGTGACATGCGCTGGGCCTCACACCGAGGGCTGGCTTCACACACTACTGTCCCATCACTCACCCAGCGATGTGGGATGACACCCTGCCATTGGGCCAATTAGAGAATTGATGAACCATTCAGACAGATGGGTCCATGTGAGGTTGCCCCGGGATTGGCCTAGTGGAGCAGTCGAGCATTGTCAGAGTGGGATGTTTGGGACATGGATGCTAGGTTGAATGTCAATAACAAGCTACTGATGTCCGGCAGAGGCTTGTGTTGGGACTGAAGAGGTGGGAGCTGGAGGAGAGAGGGGTGAGGAGAGATGGGAGTGGGGTATGAGGGGTAAGGAGGGATGGGAGTGGGGTATGAGGGGTAAGGAGGGATGGGAGAGGGGTAAGGAGAGGAGCTAGAGGGGTATGGGGGGTGCAAGAGGGGTGTGGGTGGGCCACCCATTGGAGACCCACATGCGGTGGGCAGATGTGCTGAAGGGGTTCTGTTCAGAGTACAAAAGGTTGGTCTAAATAAGACCCAGCTGATCCCCCCCCTCTCTCTCTCTCTCTCTCTCTCTCTCTCTCTCTCTCTCTCTCTCTCTCTCTCTCTCTCTCTCTCTCTCTCTCTCTCTCTCTCTCTCTCTCTCTCTCTCTCTCTCTCTCTCTCTCTCTCTCTCCAACTCATTCTCTCACTCCTCTCACGTGTATCTCTTCCTCATCCAGTACTCCTCTGTTAAAACCCATCTCACCCCCTACGATCCCCCTCTGTGGCAGGACTCATGGGAGCAGCTCAAGGAGGATAAATCTACACATGTTCTGACATCTCCCAGTCTCTGGTTCCCATTTGGTCCCATGCCTAACAATCAGTCACTCCACCTTTCTCTTCCCTCAATCCATCTCTCTCTCTTCTTACTCTCATTCTCGCTTGCTTCTCTGAAGACTATCACGGACAACACAGCAAGGTTCTCAAAAGCAAACACCTCGTCAAAAGCTTTGAGAACCCTCTCCGTCGCGGCCTGAGAAACCTGAGTGAACCGGTCAGTGATCCCCATTTTACATGCCAAGCCTCAAAAACAGAGCAAGTAGGTAATTGTTTGAGCACTTCATAACACTGAGGTTTGACCACTCAAGTGTGTTGTCCCTGACAGCCGCTCTACGGACGTAATGAGGACCCGGTCCAGGTCTTTCATCCCTCTATCGCTCTGGTGGATCTGTGAGCCGGGTGACCATGTGACCATATGTTTCCTCTGCTCACAGTCTGGTACTGAGGCCCAGGGCAGTTAGAGAGGGGGAGAGAGGGATAGGAGGGGGGAGGTGTGTGTGTGTGTGTGTGTGTGTTTGTGTGTGTCTGTGTGTGTATGTGGAGAGAGGGGAGGGGGTGCAAGAGAAAAAGTACAAAAGGGTGCAAGAGCAAGTGCAGGCGTTCTGAGAAGGGTCAAGGAGGAGGAAGAGGGAGGGAGAAAGTGAGATAGAGAAAAGGGGTTCATATCGAGAAGGGGGGGGGCGCAGAGAAAGAGAGGGAGAAAGAGAGAGTCTGTTTCAAATCCAACTGACTGCGGACTGATAAGGGTGTCTGTGGGAGTTTACAAGACCCCTGGTTTGGAGAGCCCGTCGTGTCATCTCAGTGTGAGTGTGTCACACTGCACCCTTGTTTGGACTAGCAAGATAAGGCCCATGTAAAACAGGCCATTCCACTAGGCCAGGTACTCTCAGGGCATGCCTTACACATCTTCCTCTCTCTGTCCGTCTCTCTCTCTCTCTCTCTCTCTCTCTCTCTTTGTCTGTTTCTCATTCTCTCTATGTTGCTTATTCTCTTTTTCTTGCTTTCTCTCTCTCTGCCTATTCTTCTGCACAGTCCACATTTGCAAAATACTTGTGAGAGATTAGGGGTTGAAGGGTAAATGAAGAGATGGATGGAAGGGGAGATGACACATAGATAGGGGTTAAGGAGAGGGGGCATGAGGGTGATCCGGTTTGGAAGTAAGTGTGCTTTGGATTGGTCCTTTAAGAAGACAGACCACCAAAGAGTGCCTTACGACTATGTGATTAGGAGCACATGGCGAGTGGGCCAGACGCGTGGATGTGTGTGTGTGTGTGTGTGTGTGTGTGTGTGTTTGTGCATGAGCGTGTGTGTGTGGCGGGGGGGTTAAATGGGAAATTCTAGACACGTGTAACTGATGGGTTACAGTAATTAACAAAGCCAAAACATCTCTCACACAGACACACTACCAGTAACGGATATGCTCTAAATACAAGGAGACAACAGTGTCATGGAATCTTGTTATTTTTGCACTTTGTCAGCTACAGATCTGCACCTAACTGCATACCTTTTTTGACCCATTATTTCTATTTGTGTGTGTGTTTGTGTGTGTGTGATTGTGTACAGTATGCGTTGATTGGCACATACGTATGTGTTTGTGCATATACGTACGTGTGCATTTGCATGTCTTCGTGCTTGTAGTTATTTGTGTGTGTGCGTGTCTGTGTGCGTGTGTCTGTGTGTGTGTGTTTGTGTCCGTGCTCCAAGGAACCCTGAGATCCAGGACAGCCCGTCCATCTCCCACAGAGATAGTGCAGTTTACAGAAAGCTGACCCCAGGCAACATTTCATTCTGACAGACCAAACCCCATGCCAGTCGGCTCTGGAGGATGTGCCAGCTTTTACTGCCCTCCTCAAACCCGCCACAATACACCTATTGTTGAAAGATGGATTGAAATCTGATGGTCTTCACCAAGAAAACGTTTTCATTTTGATTTGGACAGTTCCTTGCAAGTTTCTGACAGCAGTCTGGCAAGTGCAGGAGCTTCGATGTGAAGATGGTGGACTGGTGTACTGTTAAATCACCCTGCTTGTTGCGTCAGAAGGCTTTAGATAATATCACCTTCCAAAACTGTCAAAACAACATGGAAGATGCACATTTACACAATCCACACACCTTTTGGCTCACTCGTACACACACACACACACACACACCTTTGGGTCATCATCTATGTGGCACTCCTCACTCTAATAAGACTCTCGGCCCCAAACAAGCCTGTCTGCAGAGCAGATACTACTACATCAGACAGAACCCCACCGGGAGGGTCTGCTAATCCCAGCTGAGTCCTGTCTGTCCCACCCAAGTTGTTCCAGGGCTTCAGCCTCACAGGAAATTGAAGGGTAGAGACAGACCTCACCCAGGGTCTGGGAGTCCATCAGACATTCCTCCAGTGAGAGAAAACACACAGGACGAGTTCGACTGGACCCTACTGTCAGGAAGACCTGCTCACTCGACCAACCACACATCTCACATGTGATGCTTTTCCTTGAAGCTAATTCATTCTAAAACAAACATTTAGAGCATAAATATAACCTCTTTAACTTTAGAATAGGAACATATAAGTAAAACATTTTTATAAAATTAGTTTTAAAAAAGTAAATCCATTCATTGTTTGCAATCCGAGGAAATCTGAACTCTAATCTGATCAATGAGAATGTGTTGGCCAGAACAGTATCAAAACAGTATCCTTTTTCATAGTATCCTTTAAGTGAATTCACCAGTGTTCAAAAGTCACTGGGACAACGCTGGCTGACCACAGCATCCCAGCACCATTAAACACATCAGCACGTCACTGCAATGCACACATCACACTGATCCGACACTTCGTCCGCCGGTACGCATCTCAAGCATCGCCAGAACTGACGGCAAGATCGATGAGTCATCGCCTCCGTTGGCGACCCAATTCTGCCATGTGTCGGAGAGTGAGACGGATTTGTTTGGAAGTGCGGCCTCCGGAGACAGTGCGGTCCGAGGTCACCGGTTTCCCCATGAGTGTCTGTTTACGTGCTCAGCCTGTTGCTGTGCCAGGCTGCACAGTCTCAGCGTGTTAGCTCTCCTACGGGAGAGTGAGGTGAACCAACGCATGACGGTGCTAAAATGAAGGGCTGTGGAGGCAACCAGGGGAGCAGAACACACACACAACACACACACACATCACCCACCCACACACACCTACACATCACACCCAGACACCCCAGAGGGTGTGTTGGGAGCTTCTTGTGATGGCATGTCTGGGCTGAAGGGAGCACATTTCCCAGATCTGTCATCTCTTAGGTTCACCAGGGTTGCCACAGAGCACTGAGTGAGGTGGGTCTGAAGATGACCACCATGGAAAACCTTACCTCCAGCAATGTCTGTGTGTGTGTGTGTGTGGTGAATGTGATTGGTGGCTTGTTTGTGTGTGTGTGTGGTGCAAGCACGCCTGGGACTCAACCGCATTAGATTTTTATACCCTCGTGGCTAACAGGAGCCAGATGTCTCTCCCTCCAGGGAGATCACCATCCAAAGAGCCATTCATTTCTCTCTCTCACTCACTTTAATGAGTGTGTGTGTGTGTGTGTGTGACTGCGTGCGTGTGTGTGTTTGAGGGTGTTTGTGGCCGTACGTCTGAGCACGCGGGGCATGCTAGCGGCGTACGTCTGCATGCATGCGTGTGTGTTTGGTTAACGTGTGAGGCAGGACGGGATCATCGAGTCATACCATGAAACCCCTGACGACTTTCCTATCCAATGGCTATTGAAGGCAGTTGGCTCAACTTGCTCGGTTATCCCAGAGACACATGTCCTGTGCTCGAGGTGGGAGTGAGGGAGAAGGAGGAGAGGGCATCCATGATTTCATCCAGTAAAGATGGATGAGAGGCGATAGATCAGAGCGTCGGAGCTTAGGCAAAACTCAGGGCTCAGCCGCAGCCAAAAGCTGCAAGAGGAGAGGAGACGAAGATTCATGGATCCTGGAGTGAGAGGTGAGGTCAGACGCTGACACACACACACACACACAGTGCACACACACACACACACACAACTGAAAAGGTAGCAGATTGGAACGGTGGCTGATTAGGAGGATTCTGGCGTCTTCCGCAGCTCCTTCCGCCGTCATCACACATTCAATCTGGTGTTGTTTTGTACAGTCAATCAAGATCTACTTTTAACTACTCATTTGACATTTCCATGTAGTCGCTGTAAATACGGAGGAAAGGAGAATCCGAGAGGCAGGGAGAGAGAGGGAGAGTGTTAATTGAAAGTGAATGTGTCTGTCCTGGCTTGCTTGATCAGAGATGGGCAGGGTTCCCAGTTGGCCCACACTTCAAAGCCCCTGCCCGCCTGTCTCAGGCACACCTGCAGCCGGTTAAAGCCTTCTCTCATCACTCAGGGCGTAGAAAGGCCTGACCTACACTACAGAGCCTATATGACCTCCACAACAGGACCAACACAGCCTATATCACAGTGCCTCTTTGTGACCTCCATCACTGGGCCAACACAGCCTACATCACAGGGCCTATATGACCTCCACAATTGGGCTTTTTGATCTCCACCACAGACCAATATGGCCTCCACCACAGACCAATATGGCCTCCACCACAGACCAATATGGCCTCCACCACATGGCCTATATGACCTCTGCCAAAGGGTATATTTGTCCTCCACAAGAGGACCTACAAGACCTCCAAGATAAAACCTAAATGACCTCCACAATGACATCACAAGGAGCATAGGGACACAACATGTAGTTTCACCTTCACAAAGGGTCCTACAGAGTCAGAAAGAGAGTAGGAGAGAGAGGGAAGCTGGGGCTTACGATGCTAAACAAACACTAGAGCAGATTAGCCCTTAATCAGAGAACAGCTATAATGGCCTGGTCATTCTCTCTCTCTCTCTCTCTCTCTCTCTCTCTCTCTCTCTCTCTCTCTCTCTCTCTCTCTCTCTCTCTCTCTCTCTCTCTCTCTCTCTCTCTCTCTCTCTCTCTCTCTCTCTCTCTCTCTCTCTCTCTCTCTCTCTCTCTCTCTCTCTCTCTCTCTCTCTCTCTCTCTCTCTCTCTCTCTCTCTGTCTCTCTCTCTCTCTCTCTCTGTCTCTCTCTCTCTCTCTCTCTCTCTATCTCTCCCCCATTTGTTACACTCACATTTGTTGCCCTTGTTCCTCGCACCCCATCACATCTGCATCCCTCCACAGCCTGACAGATATGCTGACTCAGTCAACACGGGAGGTTCTCTGGTGTCACCCTTCCCCTGAGCCCTGGAGGCCACGCCCCCCCCCCCCTTCCCCTGAGCCCTGAGCGGTGAGGGAAGCGGGCTAGTAATCTGAAGGTTGCCAGTTCGATTCCCAGCCGTGCCAAATTACGTTGTGTCCTTGGGCAAGGCACTTCACCCTACTTGCCTCGGGGAGAATGTCCCTGTACTTACTGTAAGTCGCTCTGGATAAGAGCGTCTGCTAAATGACTAAATGTAATGTAAATGCAAACAAAGCCTTGCTTTTGGTATAAACACATGAATCTACCAGGGCTCTACTCGAGTGCATCCACATCCACGCATATTTGCCCTGGAAGACAGCTACACAGGGTATTTCCCTCTATGTAACTCACTCGTGGAGGAACACAACACATACATTAAGATGGAGAAGAGGGAGTGAGACATGCTGAGAGGCTGAAAGAAAGACCGGGGTTCAGAAAGATAAAAAGGGTGTGAATTAGAGAGAGCGAGAGAGTAAATCTAATCTCCTACTGACATGTCCCCACTCACTCATAGGAGGTAAGGAAAGGGGGAAGTAGGCATGTTTCAGGTATTGGAATACGGCCCTTGTCTTTCATGCTTCCACACACCATCATGTGACCTGTGGCCTATGCTCTTCAGGGTGTGCGTCACACAGACAGTTCCCCAGTGGAACAGGAAACCAGTCAGCACAAACTTAGTTCCACTCTGAGAGGAGAAGGAGAGAGAAGACAGTCTGACTGACCAGCCTCCATAGGTGAGTAAAGTTTTCTGTCTTGTCTGTCTGTACGTATTCACTGTATTTCTGTCTTTATGCATGTCTGTTTGTGGTGTGAGAATATTGTCTCAGGTAGATTATGGTACCTAGTTACAGGCCTCTGACTCTTGTTCTCCTTTGCCCTCCGCTCCAGTGTGTGTGTGTGTGTGTGTGTGTGTGTGTGTGTGTGTGTGTGTGTGTGTGTGTGTGTGTGTGTGTGTGTGTGTGTGTGTCACCTGCTCCAAGTTTATCCTGTGGTGATGACCGCATACTCCAGCTATCCAGTAAAAACTCTGTTATAGAGTTATCACCATCACATCTACTGACAGTGACAGTGTGTGTGTTCGTGCGTGCATGTGTGTGTACGTGTGTGTGGTGTGTATGTGTGTGTTGTGTGTGCAACTATAAAATCTATTACGGACAACCTGTCCTGGGGATAAAGAAAGAAAGGGTCACATGCGCCTTGGGCTTAGCTCCATAGAGGCCAACAGTGATGCAACCCAAGGGTACATAGCTGGGTGTGTGTGTGTGTATGTGTGTGTGCGTGTGTGGGTGGGTGCATGTGTGTGTGCGTGTTTGTGTTTGTATGTCAAATACGTTTCAGTGTTGTGAGTTTCTTAGAAGGTTTTAAGGACCTTTATATTTTTTTATTGAGAACTATGACCCCTTAGTTTCAGATGCTTCCAAAATGCCTGTGACACTGAGTTTGAACCAAGCACTACATCTCTGTCAGCACATCTAAATTTACTGTGACAATAAATTATCACAGAACTGATTCCCGGGGTGTGAAGTACACACAAGAACGTGCACACATGCACAACAGATACACATGCACAACACACACACACATGAACACACACACACACGTATCATCATTCTCCTGTCCCTAGAGGACAGTGGTATTTTTAGTGGTCTGTGATGTCAATGACCTTTATGTAGGTCCATGAGTAATGCTTCTGGATCTCACCTGATTGTTATCAATCCAGCTTCTCACCCATGCTAACATTACCCCATCCCCACCAGACAACCTCACACACACACTCGCCAGTCTTCCTATTCTCAGGCCCAGGTATCTTCCCAGCCCCGCAGCTCTGATCCTGATGCTTGTCACTCTTTAGTAAGAGGACAACGAGTCATGGATCTTGTGACAACAATTGATCTGCATGCTTGTCTTTTTCGCATGTGTACGTGTCACTGTGTCTCTTATTAATATGGCTTCCCTCTGTTGCCCATGTACAGGTTCAACATTTCAAATACATTTGACCCTTGGCCTTTATTCCCTTCCCCTCTGCCCTCTTTCCTACCCTTACATTTACATTTACATTTAGTCATTTAGCAGACGCTCTTATCCAGAGCGACTTACAGTAGGTACAGGGACATTCCCCCGAGGCAAGTAGGGTGAAGTGCCTTGCCCAAGGACACAACGTCAGTTTGCATGACCGGGAATCGAACTGGCAACCTTCGGATTACTAGCCCGATTCCCTCACCGCTCAGCCACCTGACTCCTACCCTTCTCCCCTGTTCACTACCATTGTCCCATTTCTCCCTTCCCTGGTCCTGGCCCCCTTGGGCTCCATGCAGGGCAGGTGCAGCAGCCTTGCCTACCCTCCCTGCTAACCGCTCTGTCAGGGCAGCTCTGGCAGAGCGGGCCAGGCTTGTGGAGGGGATGGGAATAGACAAGAAGCTCATCTCTGGAGAGCATGCCTGACAGCTCACCCTAACTGACAACCAGCCACCAATACAAGCCTGGTTCTCTCTCTCTCTCTCTCTCTCTCTCTCTCTCTCTCTCTCTCTCTCTCTCTCTCTCTCTCTCTCTCTCTCTCTCTCTCTCTCTCTCTCTCACTCCCCCCATGCCTCTCTCTTTCTCACACACACACACAAACACAGACACACACATATTGGAAACACACATACTTTAGGCCAATTCGATCCACTATGTCCCTTCCAGGACCAAAATAATCCACAAAGATTACAACCAGAAATTAATTGGATTAATTGCAGGGAGAAGTAAAGCCCCTGCTCTTCCATCCAGAACTCACCCAAGGGAATTTCCTCCCTCCTTCCACAGCTATCCTTCAACCCCAGTCCAAGCCCTGGATCCCCTCCCCACCCCCACCCAGTACTTTTCCTCTAGGGGTGACGATTGCCAGATTGGGCTCCTTACATCAGTGCAAACTCATTCCTCCGACTGACAAGGAGGCACTCGACTCTGTTATTGTTTATGAAGAGAAAGCTAGGGTCAAGTTCACAAACTGAGAGAGAAAGAGAGACAGAGACAGCGAGAGACAGAGAGGGGGAGAGAGAGAGAGAGAGAGAGAGAGAGAGAGAGAGAGACCCTGTCTCCCTGGGAAGAATAACTCAGTGGTGTTTGTGCTTTTCTAATTCCTTTTGATTTACCAGAAAATCGTGCACTAAGCTGCAACGCACACATATTCACCCGAGCTTAGCTCCCGCACCTCAACTCATAAAACCACGCGCGCGTGTGTGTGTGCATGTGTGTGTTTGTGAGTGCAGAGTTGACGGTATAACGTTTGCATGTTTGTGCGTGCGTAGTTGTGAACTGTGCGCGCAACAATAACCTGTAGACCCGCTTTGAGCTGAAATGAAAATGTCTCAGAAAGCGGCTTATCTTAACTAATGCACCAGCATAAATGCTATAATTGTTTTCTCCAGCTTTTGATTAAACTGCCGTTTGCGACAGCTAATTCTAATAGTTTCAATTCCGACAGGGATTTTCTGATTTGTTTACTTGTTTATTTGTAGGCCTATTATTGGGTCAGCTGAATCAAGTGTGGTATTGGTAATCCAATATCATGTCGTGGTTGATGGCATAAGTTTCAAATTCCCAAAACAACACGGTAGCCTATGGACCAGACAGTGGGAAAGTGGATGCGACACATGTTAGCATCAGATTCCACAGGTTTTGGACTCTCGAACTGGTCTGTGGACTCTCCAAGATCTAAGACACTGCAAGACAGCTGTGAAGGTAAGCCAGCAGTGTGTATGTGTGTGTGTGTGTGTTGGCGGGGGGGGGGGGGGGGGGGGTCAACATTGCCTCAGCGCTGTCTCAGCACTCTAACACTGCACACATGTTTCATATTGAAACCATAGCGCTGTTCCACTGGGCGATTTGGCAGCGTTTTCTCATGTTCTTTTCTGCCGACACTCATGAGCGGTAGGAGCTGAGATGACGTAGATGAGGGGCGGAGCTTGCCTCTCAATCATATAGGTGCAAAGCACCGGACGGGGCCAAGGGAACAAAACGGCAACTAATGTAAACAGGATTCATGTTCATTGAAACAAGTCAAGTGATAGAGGCTACAACAGGCACAAGACGTTTTAGTTTAGCACTGTCTGTAAGCTATAGGTCAGCTGCATAATTCATTCATTTATCATCATAGCTGATAAATGAAGCTCTGTGATATCTCTTAAGATGCCAAACAATGTGAAACGTGCTCTTCGCTAAAGCCCATAGATAAAACTTTTTTATTTTATTTAGGGCGAATGACCGACCACGGCCGCACTGCTGCTCAATGATGAGATAGAGGCTATAACTAAATTAACCTATCATTTTTGAGCGCTATCTATCTTAACCAGCAAGAGCAGGGTTATCTGACTGAACTCGGGTTGATTTATAGCCTACATTTTCTATTGCCTCTACGTTTCCCCAGAATCTGGCAAAGGGATGCGCCACATTCACTAATTCATAGTTGCTTAATTGTATAGGCTACTGCTTGTTAAAATTAAAGTGAAATTGTGACGTTCTGAAGGGCTCTGTTTCCTTGACGGTGGGAGTTCACATAGGGCTCTTAAGTTCCGCTGTTAGTTGATGTTAGTTAGTCTCACTTGATTGGTAGCGCAATAAATAGGTTCCATTAAAACGAATAATAAATAAATGCATGGCTGGGCTAATAGTAATATGGCTTGGTAATTAGGCTTTTAGTAGCCTATTAGATCCTTGTTCTTAATATTTTATCAATAACGAATTTAACAAGTCTAGCATACAAGCTTAACCTATAAAAATCTGAATGCCTGCAAGGTCATTCTGCCGCTCAAAAACATTTCGGAAGCTTATCCAATTAATTTGATTGCTGTTTTGGGTTAAACATTAGCCTATACTCATTGCCGGAATAGGCCAGAATTGAATTGATGCCTGCTGCTAAACCTTAACCCGTTGGTTGACAGGTGAAGTGAGCACCACGCGGACAGAGACCCTCTCGAGACCACCATGCACCGCTGGATGCAAGACCTTTTACACTGCCAATTGTAGCCTGCACCTCTCTCTGTTCCACCATCTATCCCTTCATCCGTATCCCTTCTTCCTTCCCACTCAAACTCTGTAACCCCTCCATGTCTGCCCAATGAGAACGAGGAGCTGTCAGAAACGCTCCCCTAGCCCCCGGCCTCTCATCTCCCTCCCCCGTCGCCCACCCCTCTCTCTTCCTCTCTCGCTTACACACCCTCCCACTCTCTCACACACACGTTCAGCTCCCGCAGCTCAGAGCCGGTGAGTTTATCTTCCACACGTTGATAACGGAGAGACGCCGCAAGCCTCGTACCCAACGGAACACTGACTGAACCGAGAAGACTTTGCTGGCTGATTCTGGTGCTGATTGTGGCTCCAGTTATTAATTTAGCACAACTTTCACTCTGGTTTTTGACTTAATAAACATAGGCTACTTCTTTGGTGAAAAGAGCTTTGAATGTACCAAGGAGCTTTTCTTAAGAAAGTCTGAGGAAACGTTTTTTGAAGGAATCGCGTCGGGGTTCATACCCTTGTTATTTGTGGACCGTCTGGTGGAGCGCGTGGACATGGTGCACAGACACTGCCTTTCAAACTCATGACAGCCGTTAGTGTACACCGGCCGCGCCACAGGGAATCAAACACCGGACAACGAGGCCTATGGCTGGCATTGCAGCTGACCGCTTCTGATTAAATCGGGGACTTTTTGTTTTTAAGTGTCGGGGACCTCATCTCAAGTCAGATCCATCACCAAGAACAAGACCCACCAAGCCATGTTTGGTTTAAGTAAGGCTCAAGGCTCGCCGGTTACCAGTAGAATGGCTAGCTCGGCGGGGTTAAGGCACGGGCCACGAAGTGGGACATCCTCATGTGAGAGCCATGGTGCCAGCTCGCGGATATACTGCGCCTGTCTCCTGCTTCTGCTCGTGCTCACGCCCAGGGTGGATTCTTCATGGTGGTAAGTAGCTGGTTCCACCTATGTCTTTCTCTACAGACGAGACACAGCCAACAGATGGACAAAATTCAACACAATAGACTGCGTACTCTGTACCTATATTAATGATCTAAACGAATTTTAGTATTTCCAATTTTGGAGAGGGGTGGGGGGGGATTTAATATCTATTTTTTTGCACACACAAAACAAAAAATAATTGTTACTTCAAATCATAGCTTATAGGCCTACTAGAGAAAACGGAAACATGATCTCTATTAATCGAAAAGTGTTTCTCATATTGGCCTATAATACGAAAATATATTGGACAATCGAAATTTACATGGATTGATCTTGCATTTCATCATTCATTTTATTAGGCTAATTAATTAATTAAATTATCGCATTATTATCGCTTAAACTGGTATAGGACTGTTTAATAGTCTGACTTGACCTGTCTTATTCGTTGTAGAAGCCGACGCATGTTTAACCCTTGTGCTGCCTTCGGGTCACATGACCCAAAGGTTCATAACGAACCATCGTTGTGTTTACCCAGTTTTACCCAATACAAAAACAAATAAAAATAATTTTCTTTTAACCTTTGCAATGTGGGGGGTCTGCGACAGCCCAACGGTTAAAAGAAAATGCTTCACTTTGTTTTTGTATGGGGTAAATTTGTCGCAATACGACGGTGGGTCACACGGCTGATGGGTCAGAATGACCCGAAGATAACACAAGGGTTAAACGCACCCTTTGGTTCATTGCCTTTAGCCTCATTACTAAATATGGTCATCAGTAAACTTGCAAGTAGAGAAGGTAACATGCAGCAAATACTATATCGGAAAAAACGTCGTTTAATTTTAATATTATAACAATTATCCAACTCACAAACTGTAATTTAATATAAAAGGTAAGCTGGTAAAAAAACTAAGACCAGTTGGTGTACATTGTAAGAGACAGAAAACATTTAAAAAGAATGCCTTAATTGCAGCAAAACGTTTTGGACAGTGAAAAAAAAATATTATGTGTTTGTGAATGGGAGAAGTCAAGATTTTGTAGGAGGTACCCAATTTCAAAAATGCATTATATTTCCTGATAGTTTTTGGCAGCCAGATATAGCAATAATAATAGAGCGATAAATGTAATTTATGTTGGCGCTCTTGGCTCCGCGCGTGTTCAACTCAGCTGGAGTCTGCATTGAGCTAGGCAGAATGGTCATTAATTCACCAGGAACCCCAAACACACACATAGGCTTCACAGATACTCACGCGCGCGCACACACACACACACACACACGCACGCACGCACACACACACACACACACACACACACACACACACACACACACACACAAACACAAAGGCACAGTCTTTAATTCTCCAGGTACCCCCAATTAGACATTTAGGGTAGAGGTGGTGGGTTAAAATATGTGAAAATATCTCACACTACTGTAGCATATGCCTGCTGGTATGCTGGCATAGTGTGCATCTGATAATGTAAATAATAAGGTGTATATGAATGTATACAGGTATGCAGGCAATAGTTTCCATAATCTTACACCCAGTTATTTGCATTTATTTCCAAGGAGAGATAGATTTTTGATCTATTGAGAAGAACTATATATAATTCTGCCAGACAGAAAAATACTTGTGATATTGTCTTCAGGTACAAGTTGCTATAGCATCACTGAAGCTGTGGGTCGCTCCAATGACCAGCATTCCTCATTGAAAAATGAGATCTTGTGAAAGGATCTACCTTTGCACATGTGTTCACATCGCTATTCCCCTCAGTTAACTACTACTTATGATGAGAGTGAGGTTTTTGACTGTGTTGTGACTGGATTAGCATCCATTGGAAAAGTCCTCAATTTAAATTGCTCAAAAAGACACCCTTTGAGGAACAGTCCTTTATATTATACACTATCCTGGGTCAGTTCCTGGAGCATCCTACCAGATGAACCTTCAGACACAGGCTGACCCCAGAACAGCCATCTTATTGTGTTAATGGTGGAACTGTTTTATCATTTTTCCATTTACCTAAATGTTTAACCAGCAATGGTCATAGCCCAGATAGCGTGATGTTAACATTGTGATTTGAGATTGGGAGATTTTTCATGTGAGGGAATGTGTGTGATCCGGTGGATGAGAAGAAAACCCTGCTCCGACCCTCCCATCTCCTCCCTCTCCCTCTCCTCCCTCCCTCCCTCTCCCCCCCCCCCTCTCTCTCTCTCTCTCTTTCCCCTCCCCTCCTCTTCTCTCCTCTCCTCTTCTCTCCCCTCCCTCCCTCCCTCCCTCCCTCTCTCCCTCTCTCCCTCTCTCCGTCTGCCTCTCTCTCTCTCTCTCTGTCTCTCTCTCTCTCCTCTCCTCCCCTCCTCTCTCTCTCTCTCTCTCTCTCTCTCTCTCTCTCTCTCTCTCTCTCTCTCACGTAGACACACTCTCAAACACACACACACACACACACTCCTTTTCTCACTAAGAGTGTAATAGTGGGTCTTTACGGCATGTTAGTTTAGACCAGCAGATAATGATTTAGTACCCTATAAAACCACCAGTCCTGACTCTGTGTGTGTTAGAGAGAGAGAAAAAGAGAGAGGAAGAGACAGACAGAGTGTGTGTGTGTGTCAGTGTGTACCTGTGTGCATGTCTCTGTCTGTGTGTGGGAAAGGTGAAAAAGTAAGAGAAAGACTGTGGTTGTGACAGAGTGTCCGTACATGTGTGTGGACTGGTCCTTTGATGAGCACTCTGTCCTAATTGTCCCACTCAGGAAAGTAGAGACCCTTTACCCTGAGTCCTACTAGAGCTCCATCATAAAGCAGCCGTGCACACATCGAAATGATCCCTGACCTACTCGCCCTGACCCTGGCTGACCCTGCAACCTCAGAACTGCACTGGGTTTCTGTGCCACACACAATAAATTACGTTTTTCTATGAGAAATGATCCCAGAGATCTAGAAAAAAAAACCTGCGGTTGTGGATGATCAAAGAATTCGTATGAAGTGAGACTTGATGGAGGTGGTGTCAAGCTGCATGACTGGGGCTGGGGCTGGGGCTGGGGCTGGCCTAACTCTGTCATGATATGGAAGCAACAGGATGAGCTCCGAAAAGCACAGAAGAATCTGCCACTACGAATTATTCATGACACAGCAAATCAACTCCAAACTAAGCAAAGGAATTTTGCACTTTTAAAGAAGTTGATTAACTTTTATTGACATTAATCTCGCAATATGAATCAAATTGGAAAAGGAAACTGAAGGTAAGAATCTCTTAAAACAGGAAGCAAAGATGGCTGATGAATAGACCAGGAAGGGTATGTCTGTCTCACAAACCCAGGATCTGGTCCAGTCTTTGGCTCACTGACTTCATGCAGTCATTGCATGCAAAGGATATCCAACCTGAATATGATTACTTTATTTTACAAGGACCTTTGCTGCTCAAACATAATGAGGACTATGTACAAAAAAGTGCTTTAATTTCTGAATGGCTCATCCAATTTACATTAACCCAAAGTTGAAACGGACTGTGAAGTCCGTTTTTTAGTCTTAGGTCAATGTATCCTGTTTGCTGCAGTACTGAACCAAACTAGCAATAATGTGTCACTGTCCATGACTTTTGGTGATCGTTGTATACAGTTCCTACACACACCCACATTCAAGTGTACACACACAGAAGTGTGCACTGTTCATGTTTACATTCATGCAATCAATTCAGCCATATCAAGTTGGGGAAACATATAGAAAGCTCTAGTGTGCACTTCCTGGACAGTGTAAGACAGATGTTGTCCAGGACTCTGTTTACCCTGTATGGACACAGTAGAAGCCCCTTTTAGTGACTTTGAGTTTGGGGAGTGAGAGCGTGAAGGGGAACAGTTAGGGGTAAGCAGGTTAGAAAGGGAGAGACAGAGGAGAGAGAGAGTGAGAGAGAGGAAGAGAAAGACCAATCTAGAGATGAGAAGTGTTGGTTAGTTCAAAGGGGAGGAGGGGGGTGTAAGGGAAAAGGGGAAAGAAGGAGGGAAAGAGAAGAAGAAAGGAGGGTGTTTGGTAGAGATAGAGGGGAAGGGAGAGGCGGGTTAAAAGGGGATGAGAGAGAGAGAGAACCTGCGAGTGTGGCTGAGAGAGACAGAGAGAGAAGGAGAGGAACAGAAAGAGAGGGGGTCGAGAAAGGGGGGAAGAGAGAGGAGAACGAAAGAAAAAGGGAGAAGGAAGGTTAGGGTTAGTGTGTAAACGGGGTTCTACCCTGACAAGGTTAATGGAGGCCCCTGACTCCTAGCTCTGATTTGTGTCGACATGATTTCTCCCACTAGACACACAGTAGGGAGAGGCTACCACACACGACACACACACACACACACACAGGCTGACACACACACGTGCACGTCCGCGAGCATGCACAGGGCTCGTGGGGAGAGGTTAAGTGCTTATTTATTTGGAGAGCAGAGTAAATGGTTTCCTCCTCCTACTCTCAAACCTTTAAGAGTTAAGTGTAGTGAACTCTGACTCCAAGGACTACACTCTCTCCCTCACACACTGTCACGCCGACTCATAACCGCGTGTGTGTGGTCAACATGTACAGTATGTCATTCAGAACAAGTCAGATGACAAACATGAATAAATAACCTTTTATACGACTGTGCTATTAAATCAATTTTCAAGAACTCCTTTGTCTGTTTCTTAGTGTTCATGTAGGACTTTAATGGTCAAACCTAACAACCCTCTGTCTCTCTCTGTCTGTCTCTCTCTTTCTCTCTCGTGCGTGTTGCACAGGTACATTGGTGCGCTGGGGGCCCGTGTGATCTGTGACAACATCCCGGGCCTGGTGAACAAGCAGCGTCAGCTGTGTCAGCGCCACCCAGACATCATGCAGTCCATCGGGGAAGGGGCCAAGGAGTGGATCCGGGAGTGCCAGCACCAGTTCAGACACCACCGCTGGAACTGCAGCACCCTGGACCGGGACCACACCGTTTTCGGGAGGGTCATGGTGCGCAGTAAGTGTGTTCCTCCTTATGTTGGGGGGAGAGAGGGGTTGGGGGGGGGGGGGTGCAGGTAGTGGATGGTGGGAGAGAGATGTGTACGAGTGTGTTCCAGACATACTTTCCCAGAGTGTTCCCTTTCTCGTTCTCCTTGACGCACACACACTGCACAGACACGTACAAGTGGGGTGTGTTTATAGTTGCTAATGGACTGCTGTAATGCTAGGTGCCTCGTCGATACACACGCAGAGCTGTGGACGCGGGATTGTCGTCACCATGGCGTTTCATGCCTGTCAGACACCTTAGCTCTGAAAATGACCTGAAACACACACACACGCTCATATATGCGCTCACACACAGTCACACACGCAAGCACCCACCCACACACACTCCCGAACAGATGTAAAGGCACACACTGTTCACAGAAATACGCTTTTCACATGTACACAGTTTTGAGTAGAGCATGCGTGCCTTTTTGGATCAGTGTTTATCTGGTTATACAGTTGGATGTAATAAACACTCTCTACGAATGTCCAGAACAGTTGGCTACACAGTGTTTTGGACAGAGGGAGTGGAGAGAGAGAGAGAGAGAGGGAGGGGGGGAGAGAGAGAGGGAGAGAGGTGTTTGTGTAGTCTAGACATTGGACGTCCAAAACACTGAGAGTTGTTACTGTCTTAGCCAGCCTTGTCGGAGGCAGACACACACACACACACACACAGACAGATCAGACACAATAGGGACATGTGTCTGTCTGTCTGTGTGTGTGTGTGTGTGTGTGTGTGTGTGTGTGTCTGCTCCGACAACGGGTAAACAGTAATGTAGATGTAAATATTTAGAGAGATATTCTCGCCGACAGACAAAACACCTCGGGGTGTGTGATTACCCCGTGTGTGTAGATGTGTGTGTGTGTGTAGATGTGTGTGTTGTGTAGATGTGTGTGTGTGTGTAGATGTGTGTGTGTGTGTAGATGTGTGTGTGTGTGTGTGTAGATGTGTGTGTGTGTAGATGTGTGTGTGTGTGTGTGTGTGTGTGTAGATGTGTGTGTGTGTGTGTGTGTGTGTAGATGTGTGTGTGTGTGTGTGTGTGTGTGTAGATGTGTGTGTGTGTGTGTGTGTGTGTGTGTGTAGATGTGTGTGTGTGTGTGTGTGTGTGTAGATGTGTGTGTGTGTGTGTGTGTAGATGTGGGTGGTGGGGGTGATCCTGGGTACCCACCTATCTCAACTGCTACCCAGAAAACCCTCTCATCACAGATCATCCAATGAGGAGTGCACTGGACCATAGAAACATTTGGTAAAGAGGTGCAGTGATAGAAGGTTGACCTTCCAGTTCAGAGCAATTCATGGGACTGTATTCTTGATGGAAAAGAGTTTGAGGCTTCCAGTCCACTTTCAGATCCATCCAAGCTGTCGATATTTCAGGTGATTGAGAACACTGTCTGAAAATTAGGAGCTGGAAAATAAAGTACCGACTCAGCCTCTATAGAGTAAATCATTTCTCTTTTCTTTCTTATGAGTTGACATGAATCCCCGTTCACTTCAAGCCAATTTTCCACTTGACTATCAACATTCTCAGGAACAAGGTTTGAAGAAGAGTTGTTAGAAAATTCTTTTAGACAACCTTGTTTTTTATTAATTTGTTTTACTCGGCAACCAGATTTCTATAGTGTTCTTCCACAAGGAGAGCCAATGAGCGTCATGTCTGCAGGTAACACCTTGACC